>NC_048895.1:21616661-21643259 GCF_011077185.1 Oxyura jamaicensis
CCTTCCTTCCTTCCTTCCTTCCTTCCTTCCTTCCTTCCTTCCTTCCTTCCTTCCTTCCTTCCTTCCTTCCTTCCTTCCTTCCTTCCTTCCTCTTTTTTTTAAAATTTTATTTATTTATTTATTTATTTATTTATTAAATATAGAGACTACAAATTTACATATTACAGTCATGGTGTGGAGAAAAATCTAATGCCTTCTAAATGAGTGCTGCAGCCTTAACACAGAGTGCTAGCATCTCCCTTTTTGCTCCTATTACCTTGCACAGAAAAAAAAACAATTTCAAAACCTGTAGAGTGAAATACACACTTGCTGCATTTGCTCATGAGGTGTGGTGTTGGATTTGGGCCTTCCAAGTCTGGGGAAGGTGCTGGGATCTGCCTCCCCCATTTCATAGGAACACTTCAACCACTCTAGCATAGCAGCCAGTAACACCATTGTCTTTGTGAAGGAAAACAATGTGTTCCTTCAGGTTTTTCAAAGAGCAGTTATAAGTCCTGCTCTCAGGAGAGGGCTTTAAGATCAGGCTTAAATCAGGCAGAGGTGCTTTTGTTCATCCTAAATAGGATGCCAGACCTGCAGAAGAGAGAGACGGGACTGTGCATGCATATTTGTGCCTGTCATTTCCTATTGTCTCTCCACAGGCAACTTCCCTCTCAGCATGTGAGATTTTCAGATAAGCATTTTAAGATGTATAATTCTTGGCAGGAACCACATGGGGATTCTTAATGTTGAATGCTGGAGTTTTATTCTGCTCTGGTGACCAAGCTCCTAAAAGCAAACTATTAAAAAACAAGATTTTCTTACTGGGTCTAGTCACACTCTACAAGGCTCTCTTGCTGTTCTACTCCAGAAAGTAGCAGTCACAGCAAAAAAGTGCTGCAAGAAACATTCTTCATAAACAGGTTTTATACAATTAAAGCTATTCTGCACACTAAGTACATTATCTGCCTTTTGGAAATCTTATTAGAACAACGCACAAAAACTTACAGAAAAATCTCTTTGCCAATCCCCTATGGAAAACACCCTTGTTGATTTTGTAGAATTAATTTCTCCTCACCTTGTATTTAAATTGTGTAGCAGTCAGTCTGCCATAAATTGTTGCTCAGCATTGATATACAACATTTCTCCTGGAGGCGACAGAGTATTAAATAAGAGACAGTTTTTGCTCACCTCGTCAAGGTTATGCCTCTTACTTTTAATATGCATCTGAAATACATCTTCTAATGCCCTTAAAATAGAATAAAAGGGAAAATCAGCGATAGAAAAAACCACTAAACTATTCAAAGGCTTTATACTGTCGTATGAAGAATACCACTCAGCCTGTCTTTCAGATCACTTAAAACATTTCACTCATTTCAACATAAAACATTTCAACATAAAACTAAAACAGATCACTTAAAACTTTTCACTTTTGCTCCGTCCTCTCCTCCCCCTGCCCCTAACATAGTTGTAAATGGATTTAAAAAGAAATGTATTGAACATTTGTACGGTTGTTCCAAATGCATGCAGCTTGGCAGGATGGGGACAGTATTTCATGTATATAACTCCAATTTCTTCTGCATTTAATAAGAGTACTGGAGCTCTCCATGGCAACACAGTAGTCCCCCTCTGTATTTCTCTCTGTTACCATCCCACCACGTTAACTAGCTGAAACGGGTGAAGCAGGTTCCCAGATTCATTTGTAGCTGTAGTTCCTTTGTCCAGGATACTGCATTACTCGAAGCTGACTTTTGAATTGCTTCTAGCCAACACTTCTTAGACCTCTACATGTCGTTTGCATGGTCTCCTTGTTCTTGGGTCTCTTTTCCAGTAACTTTTAAGGGAAAGGCTGAAATTTCCTTGTCATAGTTTTGTTAATCAGTTGGACTAGGGCAAGAGAGATGCCTTCAAAAAGCACTCAATATTTTTCTTGATGGTATGATCAGCTGCAAGCAAAAGGTGCACTCACCGTGATGAGAATCTGTGAAAAATAAACCTAACTGACAGCGAAATTAGGTCTCCAGGTTCTGCAATTGTAATTCAGTTAAATCTAACCCAATGTTTGGGTTTTCAGACAATCATAAAAAATGAAAACACCTACAATGAACTGGAGGTGTTAACAGGGCTGTTTTGGTTGTATAATGTTTATTTGAACTGGGAGGGTATTTACAATTTTATCTGTAAAGTAGCTTTTTAAAAATAAATAGAGCTATTTTAAAATACGTACCTATCATAATAATCTTGCAGCAGGGTAGCTAAGGCTATCAGTTGTGTCTTTGCTATTCTGTTACAAAAATCTATTTAAAGATTGAACTCTGGAATTAAAATGAAAGGCAACTACTGATCATTTGCTTTTATTCTGCTTAAAATGAAGCTCTGTTATTAAAGATCACCCAAGGAAATAACAAATGATTATTCATGTATTTTTAGTAACCTTTATTTTTGAGGAAAGAGTGCACAGCATCTAAGCTATCTCCATTTGTACAGATTGGTACTTTCACCCTACAAGCCTGAGCACGGACACCCTAGTGCCCCACGGTGCTCTGAGCTGGGCTGAGTGTGGAGCACACACACGACCCCAGCTGCTGTCACATTGCTCAGGTACAAGTCTGGGTTCTTTTCTTTGATTTTCACTATCTATAGAGAGAAGACGTTTTCTGAAGGATACCAATTCTCCTGTTAACTTGGGGGCTGACAGCTTTTCGAGGCTTTATTTTATTTTAATATTATCTTTGTGCGTACGGGCAGGCATGAAGCTCAGCAACCTCTTCAATGTATGCCGAGTCAGTGGTTTTCAAAGCTACTACTGCTCCTCCTGCTGTAACCAGAAAACTCAAAATGAAACCTGACATATGCACTTCTAATTTGGGCCTCGAAAGCAGTCTGAAAACTGCTATACCTAGAAGGGAGAAAGAAAACTCTTACTTTTAACTGCTTGCTCAGAAAACAAACTGGCCATTCATAATAATGACTGCTTAAAAAAAAATAAAAGAGCCCCAGAAATTTTAACTGAAATCCTCTAGATTGAAAGGAAAATATCTTGGTTGGTTTCAGAATGAGTTTGATTGGTATCAGGGGGTTAGCACCTCTTAAGCATCAAAGCACTGCACTTAACAAAGACTGGAGTAGTGAACATTTGGGTTAAATTCTCTATTAAAGGAAAAGTGCCTCCCATTTAAAATGCTGGTCAGGCAATGTTATAGAAAAAGAAGACAATACGTTGGAGCTTTGAGCAGGCCTACAGATGGACCTAAGGTTTGTCACAGTTCTCTGTTACAAACACGATAGTTTTCTATTACAAATGTGGTAGAGAATGGGAATACATACTGGTGTGTGTGCACAACAGGACTTCACCTACAGAATTTGAAACCAGAAAAGGATGCTGCAGTTGGATGTCAGCAGCACTGGGTGTATTTGGCTCTAGCATTTACGTGTGCATCATTAATTTAGGAGCATGCATCCTAAAGGAAGCTCTTATTGCATTTATTTGTTCTGCTCTTATCTGTGGGAGGAAGATTTTACATACAAAACCTTCTGCTGTGATGCACTTTGCTAAGGAAGGCTCATTGTAGCTTCCTGGTTTGACAGCCCAGGATGTATTGGGAATGGGAATGAGAGTGTTGTAACAATAATACCTACCATGATATTTTGTATGGCAATGCGATTGAGAACAGGGTCAGAAAACATGACATTTCTGTGTTTCTACTGGAAGTTACTGGGAAAGAGGAGACCGGATGAAAGTATTTTCCGTTCAGCTGTTCAGTTTAAATCATGACTTCGATAAAGTGCAATCACAAAAGTGTGCACCAAGCTAAACTGGTTTCAGTTTACTTTTCAATTTAAACTCATTAAAAACACCATTTTCTTACTCTGATTGAATAATTGGCCAAACATTTCCTACTCAAACGAATAAGTAAGAAATGCAAAGCACTTACTTGTTGTGGTAACAACTTCTAGTCAAAATATCATTTGTAAGATCCTGAAGAAAACGAAGATACTCTTCTCCTCTACACAAATACACAAACTCTCAACATCTTTCTTCAACATACTCAGAATACAAATAAGATTTACTGTACCATCCAAGGAGGTGGCAGTTTTAGAGTAATTAAACTAACTCAAATAAGGAATTTTGCCAACATATTCAAAAGTGATGAATCTCTTTACTAGTCTGTCTTTTTTTACTCTCCAGGTTTATACTCTTTTAAATGAGTTATTTTCACGTGTTTTATTGGTCAGCTTCCTAATTACGTTAATCCATTACTTTAATTTAATTTAATCCATAAATATATTTAATCAAGAATATCTTTGCCTTTTTAGAAAAAATCGGTTGAAGAAAAATAGTTCCAATGAACAAAGCGTAGGTATCACAAGATAAATTATTAACATTATTTAGTTATTAATTACTTGGCCTACAATAAGGGCTGACTGGGTGGCATGACTCAGAAAATCTCTTTCAATATTCTGATCCTAGATTTCCCAAGCACAAAGCTGAATCCTGTAGCCCTAAGTCACTTCTGTCCACTGCATACAGCTGCTGGTAATTGGCTCTTGTGCTGATTTTAGTTTTCCATCATATTCCTACTTTAATATCTTGATACAAAACTTAGAAGCAGTTAAAAGAGACAAACAAATATTTAACTTACTTTTCTTCAAGTTGCAGTCCTGGAAAAAGTGACATTTCAGAATCAGGAATCCATAATTCATGGTTCTGCCACAAACAAGTAAAGGGGAAAAGCAGGTTTTCGATTATCTTTGTATTAACATTTCATATTTCCATTTAGAGCACCAGGGAAAAAGGATCTGATTTTGTAGTATATCAAAATCACAACAACATCATACTAAAGTGACAGGCCAACTCATGTGAAATTAATGTCTAGTGTCAATCATTCATATGAATGAAGAAAGGATATTATTACTATGTAGGTTCATGTTAGCAGAAATGGAAACAAGCATGTACAAACTGAGAAAAACAATGCAAACAGTCTAAATGAAAATGAAGTTTTGACAAAATGGCAGATATTTGCAGAGCGCATTTAAATAAGACACCTTTTTCTTTAAAAAGACGTGCAAAAAAGAAAAAGCTGACACAGAAGACTTACAAACGCAGACTGATACTGAAATTATCTTTCCTGCAGATTATCAGCTGGGAATACTCTTGCATTTAGGAGCTTCTGTTTTATTGTTGTAAAAATAAAGCTTTGATGGTTGGAATAAGGTGTGGAATAGTCCCGGCTAGCACAGAGCTAAAACACATCAGGCCTGTGTTGTCTTGGCTGCGTTGTCTTCAGCTGTGCAGAAATCCAACACTGGCTCCATAAGGGGGTGAGCAAGCCAAGGAATTTTACACAACCTCTCTAGCATGCATGGCTTATGCTACAGTTAACCATCACTTATTTTTAAGAGCACTAAAATTCACTAAATTAATCCCCAGTTTATCCTAAAACTCCAGGTGACCAGCAGAGTGCAACTTCTGTACAGTCTTGTATGGCATGCTACAGTGCTGACTGTAGGGTGAGGGCTTAGCACTTTGCCTGGACATTTCTATGCTTTAAGTTGTTATTTGGATAGAATGAAAAGGCTGCAAATCAAGCAAAAGCTGAAACGACTGCTAGAAATTAAGTTAGCGTGCAGCGAGATGTTAGTCAAGCAGGAGAAAGCTCTGCTTTCAGAAGAGTGCATTTGTGTTGGAATACACTGTTTTTCACATTGCATAATAGCTGATTTACGTTTCTCAGAGAGATCGGTTACTTAATCTGTTCCTATTTTATTCACAGAAGTCTGTTGACCCTACATAGCCACACATGCTAGGTTTCTCAATTGCAATCTTAGTGACTTCTCCCAAGGTGACTTAATTTTTTTGTTTTGCTTTTACTGTATATTCCCCACAGCCAAAGATTACATTATACATTTCATTTCCACACAACCAGGCCAATTTTTGTGTATGACCAGTATATGAACAGCCCCATTCTTTTTCTTTTTGACAAACCGGGTGCACCAACCTCAACTGGCTGCTGAGAGAAGTTATCGGAGTGTGGTCTCACATGTGCATCTTCTAAAAAACTGCAAGATTAAAAGCACAACGAAAACCAATTATTTCAGCTTAAAATGAATGTGCTTCAAAGTTAAATTACTTAATTTTTAGCATTGATGCATAAGCAAAATGAGTAAGTACCTGTGTAACTCTGTTTCCTTTTCATTACTGACATATGCTGATTTAAGGGATCGTTCGCCAGGAGTTGAGCTCCTTTTTGAGGGAGGAGGATTATAGTGTCTGTGTTTTAGAAGAAAAGATTGGTGTGATGTCTTTAAGATTTGAGGGGTAAAAAGCTTTTTTTCTGTGAAGTAAGCGGAATGTTTGTCAAGGAGGTCCCCAGAGTATGTTTTATTAAAAGGGTTTTGAAATGCCTTCCTCCTGTTGCGACTGCTTAAAGGTATGTGAGGCTGTTGGAGTGGCAAAGCAGATGATCTGTCTGTGCTGGAGGCATGAACAGGAGTCTGAGACAAAGCATGCTGAGCAGTATTTTGGGCAGTCATCTTTGCAGTAGAAGCTGGCAACAGGGTTTTTGATGTGAGCTTCTGAAAAGATACAGAAGGAGGCTGCTGTCCCTTTGTCCTGGAACAGTTGTTCTGAGCAGATGTTGAATATCGGTGACCATTTTCCAACAGTGACCATCTTGCCTGTAAGTTAAAGAAAATAGCTAACAGAGAAATCACAAAAGGATTTTGCTGAAGACAGTGCCTCCTACAAACTGGGTCACTCACAAGGGAGTTTAAGAAGCAGTCTTCAAGCTGTCTCAGGTGGTCTAAATGACTGGGAGAGTTTCAGGAGCTGCAGTTAGGAGTAAAGCCACCCTGCCACTGTGCTAAAGCTGGTTAACGTGTCCCTTTTCTAGTTTCTTTTTCCCTCCTTCTCTTTGCAAGGTTGAGCTTGCTAATGGCAGATAGTCTTAGGAAATTACAGAAATTCCACTTTCCTTGCCAGCACTCTCAGGCAGACAAGAGAGTTTTTCATCCCTTGGACGTTGTGCATTCTCATGGCAATTCTACAGCTCCTCTTTGGGAGCACTAGGATGGCATTTTCTATTTGCTCTCCTTGTATGCCCACGCTGGTATTCTGCCACTGCAGTTTGACTCTATCTCACGAGTTTAGATTCCATCAGAACCACTGTATGGTATTCTCATAAATACCATAGGCGAAACCATGCCCTGTCATTTCACTATTTATCTCAGTGGGAGAAAGATTTTACAAATCAAAATAATGCAGATGTTTTAATTGGATGACCTACTTTATAAACAGCGTCATTGGTCATCTAGTGGTAAACCCACTATAATTCTCAACAAATAGAAAGTTTTACAATCTAAATACAGTCTGCTGAGGAATTTTTTTCCCCAAAGACACTCGAGGCTATGGCGGAATGAAATGTTTTGGATGACTTTGCCTATTGTGGTGGTGTCCACTGGCAGAATTTGGTGAAGAACAGACCTACTCACACTAGCATGAGGTTGTACAGTCTATGTTATCTGGCAGAATATAAGGAGTTAGGATTAATTACATTATTGTCTTGCTTTTACTAATAAACCCCTTTTTAGAATGCAGAGGATACTGTAAAAAAATATTGTTATTGCATTATGTTCAGTGGCAATTCTATGAAAATCATTGCGTTTTAGTTTTCTTAAAAATATTGTGCACAGAAATATTCCTAATAAAAATGTTGTCACAGACGTCACCAAATTCTTTCAATAAATTCGCTCTATTTTTGTTTTCCAGGCACATGTAATACTTTGTTAAAAATTCTACTTCAATGTAAAGATGACTCCCATCTGTCAAAGGAGCAAAGAGAACGCATGTCTTGTGAACGCATGGTTTGTGAATGCTATGTGTACATTCATGCCATCGGTGCAGGGGCACATTTTAGTCATGTAGATACACATGACACAGGTACATGTCCTTTTAGGTCTACAGCGTAGGTCACGTAGGGATAACAACAGTGAGATGAGAGGATAGCTGCCAAAAACATGATTAAGTCATTGCAGCTTAGGTGAAAGCTCAGTGGGCCATCAGGGCAAATACGTTTGCTAGTTTTAAGACAGTGAGAGGAACAAAGTGTTTTTTTGGTGTCTTTCCTCCCAGGCAAAACTAAGAGTCAAATATTATCTCTGCTTGACTAGACTATAAAAAGCCACACTGAACAAGCCTGCACTTACTGCTGTGTTACAGGCACTGCCCTGCAGTTCAGACTGCAGCTAACTCCGAGGACATTGGTCTCTTTCGGGTGACTCAGTACAACCTGTGTGACAGGTCCTATGCTGTCAGAATATCACATACCTTCTGCTGGCCTGGAGAAACACTTCTGGAGTTGGATGATGAGGCACAAAGACCATGTACGAGATCCTTCTCATATTTCTCAAGGGCTTGAATCAATTTGTCTCTTTTCTGCTGATCCTTGTCTGCACATGTAAAAATGTAAACACAACCCTTTCCAGTTTAATCAATGGTCAAGTCACAGACTGTAACTCTTCACTCATCTTTTTCCCACTGCTGTTCTGTCTCCTCCTCTTAATAGCAGGTAGCATACAAAGAAGACAACTACTCCTCTTCTAACAGTTGGTGCTTGCTGCCTCTGTGCTCAGTAGCACACATCTGTATGTGAAATAAATGCAACCCAGGACTTCATTACACAATTCATGCAGTAAGTAATGAGCTGTGGAAGAATAAGAGAGTACAACGGCATTTCGCTCCCATCTCCTGCCCACTCTTTCCCCTGTCCTAGACAGGAACTGATGCAGGTCAAAACAGAAGAAAAGCTGAAGCAATTAAGTCTCTGAGATTCAAGTCTATGGCTGACTGTACTGCCAAGAAAGCATGCTGTCTGTACTCGTCAAACTCAGGCTGAAAAGAGTAGGGTGACACTTCTGCTAGCACCTCACACATGAAAAGGAACGAAACAGACCTAGTCCCTTGGATCTTCAAATATCATTGAAAATGTGGAAGTAAAGTGAGAATAGGAGTAAGAATACTTACAATAAGCATTATTATTATTGTTTGTATTATACACTTATTATATATAACAGTAAGAATAAGAATATATAGGAATACGAAGGGGATATAAGTTATTCAAGACCACAGATGCCCTCATGAGCATACTCACAATTCGTGATCTTTTGCCATGACCTTACTTTTAGCAGTGCAAACATGAATGATGCATGACCAAAATTTTCAACCCTTTTTACCCACTGTGTTCCTCCCAGGCATAGTTCAGAGAAAATGGCTATGAATTGTTATGTGTAACAAAACCCGTTTCTCTGTAAAATGGTGTTTAAAAAACAATAACCCCAGCAGCACTAGCTGAAACTAAGGATTCACCCACGAAGTAGGTAAAGTGGGGTCCAGCGAGGTCCTGCAAGCTGCATATGGCCCCTTTGGGTTGAAACTGCAGCTCTGTCAAAATTTGTTTGTCCTGTGGAGCTCTAGCACGTGGTGGCAAGTGCCAGTACAGACAGGCAATCAAGCAGAGATGTGCTCTGCTTCTTCCCCTCTGGGTGCAGCTGCCAAGACTCCACAGACAGGCACTTCTGGGGGGCTAGAGAGGCTTTGGGTGAGCTGGTGAAATGTGATTTCTGGCTGTGTGATGTTACTGTGAAAAATACTGACTTATTCCTGACAAAATGCATGACTGGTTCTTGATTAGCCTCCTTACACTGCTGTTATGGCAATGTACTAGAATTTAGGCTCACAATATGCTGCATTTTTTAAAATTATTTTTTATTTTATTTTTTTCTAATAAGCAGCTCGTCTTCCACTGAAATGGTGTAATTGCTGTGCATCTCACTGGTAATGTTACAGAATAATGCTTGAAACCTGGCAAAGCAGCACTTACTGCAGGTTTTCTTTTGAGGGGGAGATGCATTGCCCTGAGTTTAGTATTGTACCATTCTGTATTCACAGAAGAGATACGGGATTTTAGTAAGTCTTAATAAAAGTAGTATTCCTTCTAGAAAAGGAATAGTTTTTTTTTTTTTTTTTTTTTAAGCACTTAGATATTGCACTAAATGGTTGGCTCCTGCGAAGTCTGTGACAGCTGTTGTATGAGGCATGACACCCTGTAAGGTTGCCTCAAGGCTGTGGCCTGGCCACTGAAAAAAAACAACATAGATTTCACTAATAGCTAAAACGGGATATATTGTCTCCCGAGGCATATAATCTAGCTTTCCAGTTGTGCACAGACATGAGTTCATAGCATCATCCTATTAAGAAAAACATGTTGACAATGCTAAATCCTATTTAGATGACTGGGAAGCAGGATTATACAACTCACTGGAACAAAAAAAAAAAAAAAAAAAAGTACTTGCTCAATCGCATTCGTGCAGAGATTATTACCTTCCCCTTTTATCTAGGTTTGTGCAGGGCCCAACCAAACTACCCCCTAACTCTGATTAAAGACTTTGTGTTCTGCAGCCCTGTAGTAAAACAACAGACAAGGCAGCTTGATGTAGTGTCTACGCAATGGTACTGCCAGTCAGGATACCTGGCTTCTTTCCTAGCACTGCCAGTGAGTGACTTTTTGTGAGGCCTTGGGCAAAAGCCACATCAGTGCCTCTCCGCTCCTCTGCCCGTGCTGTCTGTCTGCGTGCAGGTGAAGCAGGACAACAGCTGTGTACCCCAGGCAAGTCTGAGCCTTCACCCAGCCATGCCAAGGACAAGAAAATAAAATGTTCCAGGTCAGAAAGCCACGGGTTTTAAACAGACTTCATCTAGTATTTCGCTGATATTTTTACTATAAATGTGGGTTATAAATATGCCATGTGGCATTAAGCCTATTCAAACAAGTCCTATTCCACTGCCTTATAGTTTTTGTTTTGAGTAGTTAGCAAAAACTTCTTGGCCAGAATGCCTTGTAGCAACTTTCCCTTCCTTTCCCTAATAGACACCAGGTTTCACTTCCCAAAAAATCTGTCAGGTTTTGTATGAGCCTCAGCCACGAGGCAGACTGAGGGGTCCTACACCTCAGCCTGGTTTGTTGACACATGTCTGCTAAGGGATTTACTTGCTTCCTTCACCTTCTAGCTCTGTTCTCTCCAGTTTCTCATTCCTCACTACTGTCTTTCCCCATTCATGTTTTTCCCATGCTCCTTCCCGGGAATGAAGGGCTGCTGTGTCTCGCCCACTCCAGCACCAGTTGTGCTCCATGCTGCCTCTTCTGCAGATGTCTCCCCTCCTGCAGGTCTCTTCCTAAAATGACCTTACCCCATGCTAACCTGGCATTCTCCCTAGATGCATGAGTAAAAGAGCTAAGAATGGAAGACATTCTCAGTTCTTCAGGTCACACTGCTGGTTTTCGTATCTACCCTAAATTTCTGTTTGAAAATTAGCTGTGCCCCCGCCGCACTGAGCAGCTTGGCCCAGTCACATGCACTGCTCAGCAGCAAGAGCTACGTAGAGGATCACAGAGTTATAGCACCACAGAATATCCTGATCTGGAAGGGACCCACAAGGATCATTGAGTCCAACTCCTGGATCCACAGAGGACTGCCCCCAAAACAGCCCCTATGTCTGAGAGTGATGTCCAAACATTTCCTGAGCTCCAGCAGGCTTGGGGCTGTGACCACTGCCCTGGGGAGCCTGTCCCAGTGCCCGACCACCCTCTGGGTGCAGAACCTTTCCCTAACCCCCAGCCTGACCCTCCCCTGTCCCAGCTCCATGCCGTTCCCTCGGGTCCTGTCGCTGTCCCCAGAGAGCAGAGCTCAGCGCCTGCCCCTCCGCTCCCCTCGTGAGGGAGCTGCAGGCCGCCATGAGGCCTCCCCTTGGCCTGCTCTGCTCTGGGCTGAACGAACCAAGGGACCTCAGCCGCTCCTCATGTGTCTTCCCCTCTATGCCCTTCACGATCTTTGTTGTTCACCTTTAGACACCCTCTAATAGTTTTATGTCCTTATGTTGTGGTGAAGTAAATTTGTGTCTGCTTATTCTGTATTCAGGCCTTTCACACAGCAGCAAAGGAGAAACAAGAATTTTTATTAAATGGAAAGCAACAAGAATTGCCAGGAAAACAGAGTGGGGGCTATAGCATCGGAATCTTCCCATATTTTTGAAATGGCCGGATTTCGACTAAATCCCTTTTATTTTCTGTGCTTTCTGTTACATTGACAAGTACTAGGTACCGGTACAAGTACCAGTAAAATTGCACAATAGCACTGATAAATTAATGTCTGCCATAGTAGGAAGGATCATAAATTAGCAAATAAATGAGTTTAACATGAAGGCTGTTGAATACATTTGCCTAAATAACTGCTGCACTGGCCAGGCCATGTGATCATATTGCCTGGGAAGCAGCAAATAGGTAGCCAAGAGATACTGGCTGTTGCAGGAATAAAAATAGTTGCATCCTGTAAGAGGATTCTGGAAAAACACTGAATCACGATACACTTCGACAAGTGAAACCCTCCCCCAGCACCCTTAGGTTGATGTCCCCAGGTTTGGTTTTAACTGTAAAATACAGCCCTTAAACACCTTGGCTATGACACGAGAGCAGAAGGCATGGGATGTCTAATTTTTGCTAATAAATAAATAAATAAAAAGACGACCTCTACACAGTTTTCATGTTCTTTTCATTTTTTTGTTGATGGTCATTATTAAGAAGTATTTTGAGAAAGGAAGAACAGGAAAGGGATCTGGGTTGATGGTGACAGCCAGAAGGGGCAACACTGGGGTGCACCCTGGGGTGCGTCGGGCACAGCCTCTCCAGCTGGTCCAGGGAAGGGGTTGTCCCCCTTTGCTCTGCACTGGTATGGTATTACTTCAGCTTACTGGAAACAGTTTAGCTGATAACATTAGCTCTATCACAGTGACCCCAAACAAACCACATTTTTTAAAAAATCAGTCTTTCAGTTCTACCTATATTTGTTCTAAATAGCATGAAGAGGCAGCAAACACCTTAGACTGATTCCACAGCTGCCTTCTAAAAGAGAAGGTTATTTTCAGGTCTAAAACAGAACATTGTGACCCAAGTATGAGAATGGGGTACAAAGCCAGGACAGGCTTCCCCTAAGTTGTTTACCAGATGTTACAAAACTCAGTGATTATAGTTAGAAACAGAATCCACACCTTGGCTCATGCCTTCATTTTTGACTCGCAGTGGGAGTTCTGGTTTACTTCCTACCAAGTATTTTAAAAGAGTTGGCTGATGTTTAACTTCTGATGAGTTTTGTAACAACAAGGAAGTTTCAAAGGACTGCGGGGAAAAAGAACAGCAAAAGTGGTAAATGAACTCCAGACCTGCCAGACTGACAACAGTCCTGAGCATATAAAAACTGAATGGCTGTTAGAAGGCTCAGTTAAAGTAAATAATATAAGCAATGCCAATCAAAAATGTTTACAAAAAATCATTGTGCTAACTTGATAGGAAAAAAAAAAAGTGATTTTGATCATGGTTGAGTGATAAAAATGTGTTGGTTTAAAAGGTTTTTGTAAGCTCCTTAGCTTTGTTCTGCATGACATTTGGACAAAGAAACTACAACACAACAAAATTACATGTGTTTGCGAAATGGCTAACTGGCCTATCTGAAAATGTTACTAGAAATGAGGACTCCGTGCAAGGCAGGCATTTCTAATACAGGGATCACTTTTTATGTTATGTTATTAAATTATTTATTTCAGTTATCTGTAAAAACATAAAAACAGTCCTCATAGAGATCCAACAATTACAGTTGGGGAACTCATGAATAATAAAGGAGTCATTCTGCTTCAGTCAGTAAGGTATATGAAGGCAAGCAGTACGCTTTTCAGCATGGATAACTGAACCCCTCAGTTCAAGCTCTTACTTAAAGGAGGTGGGTCTAGCCAGGGAATTAGTGCTGCTGCAAAACACTCCTACCTTCTCCTACAAAAACAGCTGCTTGTAATTTCCTGAAGTGACGGTGTAATCTAAACTGGTGTAATATCATTGCCTATAAAGACTGGAAATCTCAAGTGTAAGTACAGTGAGCCTTTACTGCAGTATCCTTTGAGAAGTGGATGACTGCTGCTGGAATTACATAACC
Organism: Oxyura jamaicensis; assembly: GCF_011077185.1. Taxonomy (NCBI): domain Eukaryota; kingdom Metazoa; phylum Chordata; class Aves; order Anseriformes; family Anatidae; genus Oxyura; species Oxyura jamaicensis. Next base: position 21,630,675 of record NC_048895.1, read on the forward strand.
TGTTCTAAAGCTTTACCACTCAAGAAGAATATATAAATTGGGAAGGATGCAGAGAAGATCCATATGAATGGTGAAGTCTTGAAAACATTCTTCATGGTGACAGATTTAAGGAGTTTAATATATTTAGCTCCTCAAAAGGAGTGTTAAGAAGTAACTTCATTCCAGTTTACCTATACACAAAACAGAAATTAGACAATACAATCGGTCAAGCAAAGATATACCAAGGCTGGACAAATTCATCCTTAAAGAAAGGTGCACATCCCTCACAGTGAGGGAAATTATCCTTTGGAACAATTTAATGACAGGTGGGATGTAAACAAATGAGGTTGGACATATTTCTAGCTCCCTGCTCCAACTCTGCAAAGCAGTGATGCGTGGAGGGAAGATTTAGGGAAAAAGCAGGATAGATAACTGCAATGGTTTATTCTTGCTGTGTCCATGAAACTCTGAGATGTGTCAGTCATTATGGATCACCTACCAAGTTCTCTGAACTTACATTTTTCTGGTTTTGCTGTTATTGTTAACTGATGACATCTCTGATTTTGGTGCAGTTCAATACAAAGGGATACAAGGAGAGTTACTTGTGATGTTCACATCTGTGGGCCAAACACTGTAGTCTGCACTGGTAATAGTTTGCCTGGTGTGGGGATTGCTTATTTTGGCAATTCAGAGCAAACAGTACTATTCCTTCAACAGAAACCAGTGTTTAGGTAGGCTCAAATGCTTAGATTTTATTTCAGATGCTCTTTGCCATGTTAGCTGTCACTGTGAAAAGCCCATATTGGCACATTAATCTACAGCACGTGGGTGTTTTTTAAGCTCCAAGCTCTGGTTCAGCATTATTTGTTTTCATCAATAGTTAAATGCTGCAATACTATCAAGTGAGTGGATAACAATGATTTTATAGAGGAAGAAAAGCCTCTCATACATCAGCTATACTCAGGAAACACTGCTAAGTGGCCTTGCCTGTTGCTGTTTGCCACGTTGTTTTCCAATCCCATGCCAAATTCTGCTTATTTTGCTAAAGTAAGTGCTCTCATACAGACATTAACAAGAATTTCCCCATGAGCAAGGCAAGAAGGAATCGGTTCTCTGTAGGAAACCATCCACTCTGGGAATTCTTGAAACCTTCGGCCTTAACCCACTTCTGCTGTGACTGGTTCTGCTTTATGAACAAATTCACAGACGTCAATGGAGATGTCAGCATTTGACACAATTCCATTGTAGTTTCCATCAAAATAAAGAAAGCACACTGTCTCTTCTTTTATCTGAGAGCACAAAATCAAGATTTGGCATTTGTTTTCCATATACGGGGGAAGTAATCGATTTTTCTTAACCTTTTAGCCAGTGTAAATTAGACTTATTCAAAAGGTGAGATTCACAGCTCTGGAAGTACCACCCACTCTTAACCTTTAAGTATGCAGGACTTCCTGCATAAGCAAATGAGATCAAACTCTTACACTTAGAGCACCTCCCATTCCTTCAGCCTGTTTCTCATCTGAAGTGTATTTCAGCACTTTTTTGATACAAAAGGTCAAAAATCAACCAGATCTCTCTCTTTCGCTTGTGTGTCAGTACAAATTACAATGGTAATCTACACCTGTGAGAAGGTGGTCCAACAGAAGGATAAATCTAGCATTGTTGCTCTTCATTTTGTTTATGATCCCGCTCTCCTTAATTAATAAAAATTGGTAAAACCTCTTTATCCACGATAGATTTTTGTCTCTTACCTGAAGCCAAAAGGCAGCAGGTAGAGGGATGTTGAACTGTCTGGTCTGCTTTATGGCAAGAAGCTGTCAAGAATCTTTTTTAGATTTTTATTACTTTAGCAAACAAAATTTCTTACAGCTAAGTTGCTCATTAATTGAAGCAACTCTGCATTTTGTGATTGAAAGACTTTCTTGGTAACTTGGTAAGACCAGAAGACTTGAATATGTTTGCAGATCACTGACAGGAACACAAAAAACCTCGGGATGTATACGGGAAGGTTTTTTGTGTTGATATTGTACATAAGTATTCAAGGAGGAAGGGAATTCTAGAAGCTGGAGTACAAGAGAAATGTCAAGATGTTTCATCCCTGTTTAAAGTACTGATTGCTGAAGTATGCTTCTTTCCCCTTTGGCAGTGGAGTAGGAATGCAAAGTTAAAATAGAGTTAGGGCACAGTGGTCATGAAATAGTCATGACTCCTGCTCCCTGCACCCTCTAGTAGCTCCCGGTACCTTCTTCTTCCCCTTTTAAAAAAACCTGCTTTCAACTGCACTGACTCTGAAATCGAAATCCTCCTTTGTGAGGAAGGAAGGTTTTGTGATTAAAGGACTGCAGTAGGACTTAGAAAACTATTGTTTAATTCCCAGCTCTACAACAGGCTCTAGTGTGATCACAGGTACGATAATTAATCTCTGGTGTCTTAATTTCTTCCCTGTAAAATAGGATAATAGCACACATTAACTCACTCCAGCTGGTTCATCTTTTTGGGCAGAAATACCCAGAAGATGATCTTTAGACCACGGAGTGGCTTCCCCAAAGGTACTCAGATCCCAAATGGAGCTGCCAGCACTAGCACAGACTTCAAAGTGGGAGAAGAATTTGTGAACCAGCCTGCTTGGTTAGTAATCACTGCCAGCTGAGTGTCGCAGTGCAGCCATGTTCAATATTCCCTTCCTTGTGGCTCCCTTGTAATGCTGATATACGTGCTTCTTTTCTGCAGACTGCAACATTTATTATTGAAAAACATCTCACTAACGCTCCATAAACTTGCAATGATAGAAAATTTATGTTTGCATATATAAACACATTAATTTTCACTGATTGCTAAATGATCCATTCAATTGCCCAAGATTAGAGACAACTAGGATTTCTACATCTGTAAGGATGAAATTATGTTTATATAATTGACTGTATAGATTATTCACACAAACTCTAACCTTCCTGAGATAAAATGCTGCAATTTTGTATGTCTTTGAACTGTTTGGAGAAACAACTTGTTCTTCTTCTCAGGTATTGTGGTCTTGAAAGTCACAAAGAAATTTCATTTTAAACTGTTCAAAAACACAAATAGAAATTACTATTTTGACTAATGTCTGTCTCATGCAGAAAATTAAAAAGAAAAAAACAGAGGTTATAAAAAGACCACTGTGTGCCATATCTAAGCACTTCAGTACTCTGCTGGTAGAGAGAAAAATAAAATTTCTCTTCAAGAAATCTACCATTCCTTTTTTTTCCAATTGCTAAAGCATGTGTATCTGCACACTTGTTGGTATGTTTGGGTTTCATATTTATAAAAAACGAGTCACAGTCCGTGGAGCAATCATACGATCAACACCCTGTAAAGGGTGAATGAGAAGCAGCGTGCCACATCTAGCCTCATGTACTTATACACAGTATTACTCGTAATTCCTTTCGGGTAAATATAAACACTGTACTCTGAGAAGGGCAAGGGAATTGTGCAGAACATACAATAGTCTGATTAGCTCATCTTGACGCTGTAGGTAGTTGACCTCGGCTCAGTAATCAAATCCTGGTACAACAGGCAAAGGAATGGCTTTGTCTTAAAACCAAGACCTTGGAGGTTTAAGGGTGGTCCCAGAGAGACAGATTTAATTTAGGTCTTCAGATGCAAGATTTATTAAGTTGGGTAGAGTGAATGGCTCAGCTTCCCATCTCTGACAGCGTAGGTGTGCTTGTTTTGCTGGACCATTACTCAATACTATGCTAATGGAGGCAGAGCAGGGACTGCAAAACTGTGAGGAAAACCGTACATCAAAGGAGGCCTTGGTGGAGTCACTCTCATTCCTGGAATGGGAAAGATTTAGGGCAGGGTGTCCAGGGCCAGCATCATTCCCTGTGATGGAGCTGTAGAGCTATGCTTTGGTCAGGATTTTCAGATTGCAGGATTTACCAACTAACAGTTTGTGTGGCTCATTTTCTTGCATGAAGTGTGGGTTACCTTTATGGGTTCCTCCATTTAGGTCTGGTTTTGATAAATCTTCCATGAGTGTTAAGTTTTTCCCAGTTTCCTGCCAGCTCATCTGGGACAGCTACATGTGCATATCAGCCAAGGTTTCTGCTCCTCTGACTGAGTTGAGCAGCCTCAGGAGATCTGACTCAAACTTGGGCTCTGTGAATCTGGGACAAAGCATCACAGTATCACAGAAATATTGGTTGGAAGAGACTGCTGGAGCCTACGGGCCATGGGAACACTCTCTCATGCTTTCAAGTTCCGTGAAATGTAATTCAGCTATAGCTCTTAATGCCTAATAACTGAGGAACTTGGAGGACTTCCTGGGTGCAACAGGTAAGTTTAATTCTCAAACTCAATGCTGTATAAATATTTTGATTTTTCTCTTTCATTGGTATAAAAACGATGCCTCGTAATGTATTTTTTTAGAACTTTAACATTTCCTTTGGAACAGAAATTCTTTTTGATTGCTAAGACAATCTTCTGAAACCTGGCTACTGATGTGTTCAGCATAACTTAAGCTCTTTCCATACTTGTTAGATGCTCTTTCTAGTAAATGTGGCTTCTGCTGAGAACATGAAATGTAAACATCCTCCCAGTCAGACACTTTCAACACTGGGATGGCCATGGAATCACTGTTTTCACAGTCGTTTCAAAAGTCATGCCGCTCTCATGACTAACAAAGCTGGCACTTTCAGTGCTTTGTATACCAGATGTAAAGGTCATGAGAAGAATGCCTTATATAAAATAAAAACAGCTAACTCAATGACACTCTTACCAACTGCTATGTTAGTAACTCCACGAAATCTAAAACAGCAAAAAGCCCAATTTAAAACCATGCCTTTTTTAACCCTAAAATTGAAAATCCAGGATATACCTGAAGACATTCAGGAGAAAGCCCTACACATGGCATGTTTCCCATCTTGTGTATGCAATTTTTAACCTAAAGTGCAATAATGCAGAGAGTTTGTGAAATGGTGCATTTTCACATTGTCAAAAAGTGTTTTATTTACAGTGTTTACATTTTATTTAGTGTTTTATTCACAGTGTATTTATTCTTAAAATGAAACAAAACACTGTATTTTGTTCTGGCTTTTCAGAATTAATCTCTGCAGCTGTTTCATTATTTTATTTTATTTTATTTTATTTTATTTATTTATTTATTTATTTTGTTTTCAGTGTGTTTTCTTTATTTTAAGAGCTTTGCATATGTCTGCATCACTACCAAGTGACCTGAATTTTCTTCTTGCAGCTGACTGGTGAACTGGGTGCTATTCAACATACTTTGCACATTTGGAAAGCAAGGTTTTAACTACATGAGTGCATGGATTGAGAACAGATAAAATGTACCACATCAGAATGTGCATCTGTCAAATTTATTGTGTGTTCTGATAAATTGCAAGGTTTTAGAAACACACCATAAATAGCAACTAGTAGTATCAATAGTAGAAATGGTTGTAGGGGAGACTTTTACATGAAAAGAAGTAAATGCGTAATCTTCAACTAAGTAGAAAATTAGTTTTGTTCTCATATTATTCTAGAAGGCTGGCAAAAACAAACAAACAAAAAAACCCTTCATTTATTTTGTGTCTTTGAATATGCTAATGATAAACAGAAGCCTATTTTTGTAGGCATAAAGTCATTTTATGCTGTACAAATGATTTGCACATCAACCCTATTAGCAGCGACTGTACCTCCATTGTGCTGCTGTCCTACTTAACACTTCAGAAGAAATAAATTCTGATCAGTCTTTTTACCATGACTTCTAAGTTTTGAGTTTTATCCTTCCAGGGACAAAACTACTTTTGCTAAGACAGACATTTCTGGAGATAACCTGTCAGAAAAAGAACATAGTTGATACACAGTATGTTTCAGTGAATAAAAACATTAAATGAAGAAGGTGATTCCTTAGCAGGATACTGATAGTTAAAAGACACAAATGATAATGGGTCCTCACTTTCTCTGACTGAGAATCTCATGTTATGGCTTCTGTGTGCAGGAATCTTATACTCACGTGGCTTCTAAATTAACAGAAACCACACACAACAGTACATTCCTGATTAGCTGTACAAGAGAAATGCTAAGAGAGCATTATACCAAACGCAGATAACGCTTCCTTCTGGTTCATCATCTTCTAGGAAAGCTTGTTATTGTAGCTAACATGGGTAGCTCAACAAATGCTATGTCCTCTTGATCTTCTCCAGTAAGGGAGATTCTATGCCTCATGCACTTCTGTGAGAGGATTATCTCTCTGTCAAACATTAAAATCAATCAAGAATAGTCAGTTTAAAATAATTATATGAAAGACAGTACTGAGGAAAGACTAATTTGATATTGAGCACAACGTGTTAAAAAGCAAAGAGAAGAGAATTTTTACTGTGATGTGTTGTGATCCTGAATTTAATTCTCTTGCTCTCCTATACTGAAGATCTCTTATGATCCATTTTTTTCTGAATCTTTACAGGCATGAGTTGTTTGCCTTCAAGGCTTGGGTGTATCTTGCTTAAACAACTGCATCTCAGTATTGTCTTTGATACGTCTTTGTTTCCAGCTGCATTCCCCACTCAGAGCAATAGCTTACTGCAGATCTCTGATAAATGATACCCACTGTGCACGTCCTGTGGAAAAATAGCACTTCCACGTTTCCAGCTTTTAAAATTTGATCTTAAAATGTGCGTTTTCTGTGTAGAAAGGGTGCGTGCTCCCATGTACATAACTATCAAACAGAGAAGTAGCATATGCCTCACAGCCAGATGAATGAAGAAATATAAACTCGTTCCACAACAAACTCTCTGTTTTCAGGAAAAGAGATGAACACATTGCTTTTCATCAATCTCTCTTCCTTTCAAACAAGGAAGGGTAGAAGAGATTCTGCCTACACATTGGGTACTGCGGGCTTCAACCAAGAGGTGGCGTTAAGATGCAGTGCAATGTTCTCTTACCAAAAAAGCATTAATTTCTCAAAGCCTGTTTTAACTACAGTATACCTGATGCCTAGGGATACACAGAGCAGTTAAGGTAATTAAAAATACAATGTGGATAAGCAAGAAATTCAATAGGCCAGTGGTCTGAGTTTAGACTGGAAAACTAAAACAATTTATGCCTCAAACAACCATTGCTTAAAGTATGTATATTAGAGTCCCTCAGTTTGCAAGTTAGGATGCATCTGTGCAAACATGAACAAATTGCTATCTACAGCTATTATTTTAGATATTAAATTAAATAGTTAGATACATAGATAATAGATATTATCTTAACCACATTTGGAATGATGAGTATTTTAGGCACACATATGCCTCTTCAGAATACCTTCAGCATAAAAGAAGACAAGTATTTACAAACCAAACAAATGAACCTATTTTGAAAACAAAACAAAACTATACTCACATTTAACACTGGTATGCAAACTCTTTGGTGCAGATGAATCAACAGCAGCTGTATTAACAAAAAGAAAGTTCAGTCCAATGAAACACTAACATCCCAAATAATCTTACCAAAAAAGGGATAGAGATGAAGTTGGCCATCTCAAGGTGCTAAATTCCCCATGGAAATGTTGTACAACTATGCATAATGTTAGCATTATTCATAATGCAGATCTGCAAACTATCTAATCCTATTTTTTTTTTCCTAGGGATCTCTACTATTTTCTCCCTGTTTCCTGCTATTATATTGGCCAACAGTCAGCTTTCAAAAGCTAGCATAGCTTAAGTGCAGTCAACTCACTTGAGGTATGCTGTATTACACCAACTGAGGATTTCACCCCTTGTCTTTAACTGGGTAAAAGAGTAGGATAAGTGCCTCAGCAGTGCTGCTGTTGATTCAATATCAAACCTGGGCCTGAATTTTGCAGATGTAGCCCATCTTTACTTTAGTATAGAAATAAGAGTTAGTGCAGCTAACTTTATAAACCTGCTTTTTAGTTTACAAGTTAAGAAAAGCTGTATACATTTTATTTCAGCATCTATTGCTATCCAAAAAGTTTATACTTCAGGTATGAGTAGTACAGCTGCTATCAGTCAATGGAAACTGGCAAGTGATGGTGTATCAGTGAGATTCAGGTTGTCCTGAGACTCAAGGTCATCAGTTCTTTATCATCTTTCTATCAGGAGAAGTTATTTGATTATATGATTACATTGGCAGTTTGTATATAGCGTTTTCTGTCATTTGCTCATTTGGCTTTTGTTGCAAAAGGTTAAATCGAGTGAGTTTCAAGGAACAAAGCCCTGTCACTCTACTGCCGCATGTTCTTCAGTAAGTCACGTGTCTGTACAGGAGATGGTATGGACACTAATGGAGCTGTATGTCTGATTGCATATACTTGGAGACAGCTGCAATATATGGGGAAATACAATTTTTGACTGTGGAGGGAAAAGTAATCACTCAGGAGAAGTATGATACTCCAGTCTCATTTGAAGGACATTGACTCCATTTTCATCCAAGACACTTTGGTGATTACTGCTAAATGTCACAGCAAATCAGAGCTTGTAAAAGTGCTCCAAACGATGTTTCAGACATGCAGGTCTAGCTCTGACTGGAGTGAGGCCAAATAGGCAGAATTTCAAAAAGCAGCTATATTTCCAAAAGACTGGTGAATATTTAGAAGGGTACTGGAGAAGGCCTCCAGACAACCCTGATCAGATTTTTGAGAGGTACAAAGCCCTATCATCTGCAACATGTGGAAACTCAGCACTTTAGAGCATCAAGGTATGTACAGATGAGAACCTTGATATCCTTGCATTATTATGGTTTTCAATGTCTGCATGTTTAACTCTACAAGGAGAACCTGAAAGGAATGAGGAAGCATTACAATAAGTAAAGTTGTGTTTTAATATTAGAATATTTGGAGCTCTAGTATGCTCCAAATCTAACTTCTGAGAACTATAATTTCAGATGGCAAAACACATGATAATTAGAAATTTTAGCCACTGGAAATTTTGATTGGCATCTACTGTGAGAAGATCTTTCCATTCTGACTGAATTGTGCTACAGACGTGCAGGACTGACATTGAAAAAAGGAAAATTGAAACCTGCTTTGGAACAAAGCACTTGGCTTCTTTTATGCCAAGAATATCTTCTGTGTATTTTCTTTGGAGCTCTAGGAATGTAATAGACAAAACAACTGAAAAAACATCTTTGAGTTGTTTTCTTCCTTTATTTTTCAATCTTCACTCCCTCATTTTAGGCTTCACCAGTTGAGAACGAAACAAGTTTCAATTATATATGGCAGTCTTTGCTGTTCTTAATTAATTTTGATGCTTTTGTATATTTATGAGCAATGCACTAGGGTTGGGGTTCTACAGTCCTTACAGTTCTCTATTTCTGTGACATTAGCCAAGCAGGAGCAAAAGTCACTTCAGTACAACAGTATGCAACAGCAATCCAGCCTCCAGGCCCCAATGTGAGTGGGATGGTCACAAACTGCAGGGAGGTGGAGGTCATGCAACTTTTAAATGTTTGTTCTGATACCATGATAAAATGATGCACTTGATTTGAGGCAGGCTGTCTAAGATAAAGTACTTGGCACTGCAAATTGCCAAGGATTGCTCTCCTGGCAAAAAATGATTGCAGCAGCAATCTGATCTATTGTTCTACAGCTATGTGTTATTATAAAGTTCGCTGCATGTTATCAGTGAATTGTGTTGTTAAAGAGGTTGGGAGCCCAATGACTGGAAGTCTTGCAGTAACCTAACTCGGGCTATGACCATTCACTTTAGTTGTTTTCATCTGCACCTGAAGCACCAGAAACTTTACACAGCTCCAGACAACCAACAGAGGACATTTTTTTAATTCCAAATTCTCCTTCTAGCAGCTTGCAGCTATTTACAGAAGACAGGATGTTTGAAAAGCTCTCTCAAATGTAATTGCATGCTACTGGAACTTCTCTCTAGGGTATTTAGGACTGATTCTGTAACCTTCTAAACTTCCAAAGCTGAAACCTCACTGTTATTCTTCTAATGGGTTCTCCCCATTAAACAAAAACCTGCCCTAGCTCTCATTCTACCTTTCCTGCTAGTCAATGGCCATATCTATCTAAACAGAAACCATTATTAAAAGAAGCCAGGGGAATTAAATATTTCTCTTCCTAAAATTAACTTGTCCTTTTGTAGAATGGTTTGACTCTGTATACTTCAATCCTCTCAGTGGTTAGGATTGCTTTTTCCAAAGCAAGGTTACAGTTCCAGTCAAGAGGTCTACATATCTCCTCTTTTACAGCATGCTGTGTTATGCCTCACCTTTAAATTCTCCTACACCTCTTGAATTAATGAAAGGGAGAGGGAGGAAAGGGGGAAGAAATTCATCAGCCAGTCAAAACTAAGGACAACCAGCGTACCTTGGAATATGATTTCACCTTTCAACTAAATGAATAACATCAACATTGAAGACCACACATACCTTTGGCAGACATCAGTTTCTTGTAATGAGCAGCCATGTGATCTTGAATGATGTACTGACTGGAGAACTTGCAGGAAGATCCAGGAGAAAAAACTGCAAAAGGAAAAAGTCTTAGTTCATTCAGTGGGGCAAGAAATATCTGAAGCAATGGCTCTAAAAGCATTGTAGTATTTATCATCTCTTACTTGTAACAAAATCAAGTCAATATTCTTTCATTTCTTTCAAGAACTAAGGGTAACAGAAAATATAATATTAAAGAGTGGTAAATTATTGATATTTTGCATATTTTTTAATACCTGAGAATTACCGCTTGCAATAAGTAATGCACAAGCATTAGATATTATAGAACTGTGGAGAAGATCAGAAAATCTCACTATATATCTGATATAATAAGAAGCAGTTACATTTTGAAATATTTAATACTAGAGACTAGGACAAAGAATTGGAAAAAAAATGAATAAGAATATCTCACCTCTTGGTAATACCAGGCCTAACTCTACCTTTCCTTAGTGAGGAAAATGGACTGGATACTGGATTTCTCCAGTCATGAAGAATTTGTCTCTACATTGGACCGAAGTTCAATAGCCCAAGGAAAAATTCAAGAAATTGATAGGTATTCACTTGTTTGTAATTTTAACCTAGTACGGTGGCAGAGATAGATCATTGTATCTCAAGCTCTTTCTGAATAAAAAAATCATCTTTGGATTCCTCAAATCACCTGACAAGATTTTTATTTAGAAAGTTGCTTACAAATAATACAGACAGAATACATGAGACAAGAAACTTAACGTGCCTTACGCCTTTCATCCACAGATACAGAATAGCCCTTACACAGATATAATCACCCATCCAACCTATTCAGATTTGGCTTTCTGACACAATGAAGTAAATGACTGTTTCACCATTCATGTCCACAATGTACAATTATGGTTAATGACTTAGCTTCAAAGTCTGTATTGTATTTGAAAAAAGAGGAGACATTGGGTTGGGAGTTAGGGAATCAATCCTTCTAACCTCAGTTTGGCTCCTTTTTTCTGTGTTGCATTTTCTTGTCTGAATTACTTGCCTACCAAGTGAGACAGTGCTATGAACTGTTTTTCACTGCCAGGGAGCTTGACTACATTCAGTTTGTTGTGTCATCTTTTGGACAAGCACCATAACAAAGAGTGGAACAGAACACCTTATGCCATTTTTGTTGCTTTGGTTAGTATTATTTAAGTAATGTGCTCTGGTAAGTGCATGAAGGCCTGCCAGAAGGGCACTGGCATGAAACCCAGCTTTCAACAGCCTGTCCAAGTACACATCACATCCCAACACGACCAACCAGAGAAAGGTGGTGTTACTTGACTCCAAGACCGCTGGTTCTGATTGTGCATCAAACACGTGCTGAGATATCAACTGAAATAGAGACTCTATGTTTGCTATAAAACAATGGAGAACTTGGTGGAAAATTATGACCAAATTGCACTTATCTCTAGTCACAATGAAATTCAGAGTGTGTAGTAGAAGTACCACAATGGGATCTGATACTTGAAGCAGACAAATGCGGAGCTCAAAAAAAATCTAATCATGAGCATTTACCATGAGTCCAATCTCAATCAGTGAAACCACTCATGGGTGTCAGTACCAGCCTAAAGAAATCAAATAGTTAAAATCAGTACTATTCTGTTGAAAAGCTTTTATGTACTTGAGACTAGTAGTTACTCACTTCCCAAAACTTCAAAAATGTAATTTTTTCATGAACCTCCTGCTGGCAAAAGTATCTGCAACAAACTCTTCAGTAATAGGCAGCAACATCCCTAGCTGGTGTAAAGTGGGGCAGCACTAGTGAGTTCAAGTAATGCCAATAGCCTAAATCACAACAACCAGAGGCTCTTGCCACTAAGGAAAATAAAATAGTATTTTGGAAAATATCCCAAATACTTCCCTAATTGGCAGTGACAGCCTGGATTCAATATATGCAGTGAAAAAGACAGCATGACAGAAGAACAATGTGACAATCCAAACAATATCCAAGGATTAAAAAGGGATGGAAAATCCATTTATAAAAGAACATTCTTCTCAAAATAAATTACAGCTCCAAATTTGAAATGCTGAAGATGTACAAGGCACTAGTAGTTTAATCTAATTTTTTGTCTTTCATATTATCTAAATCTATCTTGGGTCCAGTAAATTACTAACATTGTGCAATAAGCAGCATGGTGGTTATTCCTATATAAGAAAAAAAAAAAA
>NC_048895.1:21643659-21692237 GCF_011077185.1 Oxyura jamaicensis
AGAAAGAAAGAAAGAAAGAAAGAAAGAAAGAAAGAGAAAGAAAGAAAAAGAAAGAGCAAGAGGGAAAGGAAGGAAGGAAGGAAGGAAGGAAGGAAGGAAGGAAGGAAGGAAGGAAGGAAGGAAGGAAGGAAGGAAGGAAGGAAGGAAAGAAAAATAAAAAGATAGATAGATAGAAAGAGAAAGAGAAAGAAAGAAAGAAAGAAAGAAAGAAAGAAAGAAAGAAAGAAAGAAAGAAAGAAAAGAAAGAAAAGAAGAAAAAAAAAGAAAGAAAGAAAGAAAGAAAAGTTATTTTCTTTGCCAGAGACTTTGTTGATTTTGGGCAAATCATTTTGTCTTTCTGTGTCTCAATCTCTCCTCTGAAAAGCGGACATGAAAAAACCATCCATAGCTCGAAGATGTTTTAAGGATAAACACAATAAAATGGGGAGGATGGGATGCCAGAGGAATACCTCCAACCCCTAGAAAGGGTGATTTTATACATGCACACTGGAAAAGTAACACTTTCAAACAGATTTTTCTTTTGTTCTCTTTTACATCTTTGAATAACTTTAAATTGAGGGGAACGTTAAATAGAAATACTCTGGGAATTTTAGTAGCCCTGTTTGAGGCTCTGCTCGTGTCTGTATGGGGCAAATACACATCAGGTCAAACTGAAGCAGTCCTTTTGAGTGCTGAAAAAGCAGGCAGAGTTCGCAAGCCCATGTTTGAACAGAACCAAATTTCACTATTTGCTGTCATCATCCACATACAACATTTAACCTGTCACTTTATCCAAGCTTTCAGGAGTTTTGATATTTTCTATGTATGGGCACAGATGTACACACAGGAATTTGTCTGGTTTTGAAAACCTTTCTGTAACTGAGTACTATTGTATCTTCCAGACATTTCTGTCTTGCTTCTATATCTGAGGAGAGATCTCCAGAAAACACAGATCCAAAAATGAGATATAAAGAACCGTGACATGTCTCTAAACACTGACTGTTTTTATTTCCTACTTTGTAACGACTTCCCTAGTAATTTATTATAGTCCTGAATGTGTAGTTGTGTGATGACTAATTTACTTAGTTCCACTGATTGAACTGCAACAGATTACTCCTGCAAATCATGTCTGGAGAATATGTCATATCCAGAGGTATAATGTCATACCATAAATCCCGTTGTAGCAGTATTAAAGTTTGACTGATACACAATGACAGTGATAAAGCATGTCTTTTCTGTGTATCTGAGAAACAAAAATATGCTTTTGAAAAACACAAGAGGTGACTTTGCTTCTCACCAGTCTGCTGGCTGAGAGCCACGACTTTTTGTGTCTTATAGGAGGAAAAGCATGTGCTCAAGAACATGTCAGCTATTACTCTTTAAAAGGCTAGTGTAACAGCGGTGCTTCTATACTGCAAATAGTTTATCTTTTTACCACTGCTAGCTGCTAATTCCTACAAGTGGAAGTTTCACAATGTGGGGACAAAGCTACATGTACTTCTAATCAACAAATAAAACCAATGCTAATTAAGGCATATAAAAAACTTGGAAACTCCAAATTCTTTTCAACCTTTTCTGTTACCAGACATCTCTGCAATATCATTGGCTTTGCTTTTGTAAACTGATAAAAGCATCCTCTAGCATTGCAGGGAAAGAGCTATCCAGTACCATAAGCAGCAGTTCACTGTTATGGTTCTACATCTATTTGTCTGTGTCTGTTTATTGCCTCATTTTGTATTTAAAGCCTAATGTGGAGGGGAGAGAGACCACCTTTTTGCTGCATTTGTCTCACACTTGGCAAGGTAGAACACTCACCCAAAGCTAAGGCCACAGTGCTTGCTTCAGTGCAGATAAAACTGTAACCAATGAGACAATCTCCCAACACAATGGTCCAGTCAATGGCTGACAAATGGTTTGCAGATCTTCTTACTTTGGTTCAGCTTCATAATTACTCCAAGCTGCTCTCCTTCTGTGAGAGTAGTTCTCTGTATTTTCAGCTACAGGAAGCACTGGCAGGCACTGAGCTTCGGCTCCTGCGCTGAGCATCTAACAGAGGTGTCTCTACTTCTCTCTCTTCCAGAGAATATGCATGTATCACTTCATACAGAAACCAATCTGACAGACTGCTGAGATGGGAACACAATAAATGTCCTTCTGCCAGTCCTTTGGGGTTCCTTGGGAAGGGTGGGAAGAGAAGGATGGCAGGATAACACCCTGACATGCAGCACTCACTGTGTGCAGAATTAAATGCTTCTGACTGCAGCTGGGCTTTGTCAAGGGCAGGACAAAGGAGAAAACTGGGGGTGGGTGGAGTGGTTTGCCAGTGTCTAGGTAAGGACTGAAACTATATGGATCTGGAGAAGGTAAAGCAGAACAGCATTTCTGAGGAGAGAAGCTTCAGGCAGCTGAACAGCTTTCTGTAGTTCTTCTAGAGGTGCTTGGCAAAGATCCTGAACAGGAAAGCTGATCGACTGATTCAGATGAGACTTCTGCAGTAACAGATATTAGAAGCACTTATCTACTTTTATCTACTTTATATCGATTCTATAATAAAATGCCTATCTCCAATAATCTCATAATATTCAAGCTCTTATTCCAAAATCAGAGCAGGTAGGCACCTCTCAAGTAATAATCTCAATACTTACTGCTACTTTTCAGACTCAGGTGTCCTCTGAAAGGCCACATCATGGGGTACGTAGGCACCGTGCTTATCTGGGACCTTTGGTAGGGAAGGAAAATGTATTGGTTACCTATGAAGTAAGCATTAAGAAGTATGATTATCTTCTTGCAGGCCCTGTGGGGATTGCGGAAGAGTCTTCTCCTGGCCAGAATGCTCTGCTACGACTAAGACAGGTATGAAGTGGCTGGCACATTGAAATTTATTTTCCCCACCAGATTAATTTTGTTTGTTTTAATTCCTACCGAGTGGTGTGACCACGCTGACCAGATGCTCTGTGAGAATATTCCCTGTTACAACAGCCTCTACAGGGCAATTTTCCGCAGGCCACAAAAATGAGCCATGGCATTGCGCAAATGCCACATATTTCGCAACATGAAACATCGCCTTTGCTGAACATAAATCTTCCAGGCAAAAGAAGGAGCAGTGCAGTATGCTACTGTGCTGCTTGTGCCCAAGGGAAGTAGCGAAGAAAAAAGCACAGCGTAAAATATTTTCTAAAGATAATCTGTGAAATAAGCGATCAGGCTAACACAGCACAGAAGTGGGGCCTAGGAAAGCCAGGCCCAGCACAGCAAAGAAAGCATGCAGGCCCCCTCTCCTTGCAAATAAAGGGCAAGCTGCAAGTCCACAAATTACACCTCCACTGAATTCCACCAGTTTTATGAAAAAAACATCCCACTGCTGACAACTGAGTCCATCTCAGGTGAGTGACAGGGTAAATTTTACTGCGTGCCTTTAACAGCTGAAGGGGCCAAGTCGCCACTTCACCAGTCACTCGGGTGTGCAGGAGTTAGGCCGTCACAGACCCACAGGAATCCAGGAGATTTCAGTCCCCACCCGCCCAGGGTATGGTCTTCAAAAGCAATCCCTAACTCTCACTGAAATCAAGAGGAAGCGGGTTCCTTAATTTTCAAGTTTTAATTTTCAAGCTTGAGTCCTCATTTTTACAGAACATTGAACTTTGTGAAACGATTTAGGATTTGTCTGTATATAAAAGTTGCAGTAATAATTTAAATAGACATTCTCCAGTTAAAAATAGTCATTAAAAAAACAGACAAAAATATATATTCTCCAGTTAAAAAACTTATTTTGGTTTAGTTTAAATCTGTTCCTGCTTAACCTGAAGCAACCAGTCACCAGTGCAAAGTGCATTCTCCATCAGTTAAATTGTTATCACTTTAAAACCACACTTAGAGCCCATGTTTCTTAAGCAGATAAGCCAACTGGCATGGAGGAGCCCAAAGCTCAGCAACTTTATACTCCAAAGGGCTGTCTACCAGTGGAAACAGCTTAATTGAGAACTTAGATTTGACTGATGAGATTTGTGAGTTGCAAAGGAAACATCTCCTTAGAGACGATCCCAAATGTCAAAGGACATGCCAGGGGCCAACAGAATGAGAAAAATCAATGCAATTCCTCCTTTGGTTTCAAGACAGCATTGTTATTTGGGGGAGGAAACAGGAGCATCTCACTCCTAAACAAAGGAACCTTTACTTGTGTTGTCATACGCACATTTCAGGATAATACTTGGCTTCAAAGGCATTGCCACAACTCCACTTGTATTTATACAGCTATAACCAAAACCTAAGGGCAGAAGGTTTAGAAAGTGATTACAGGTTTCAGAGCCTGATTTGGTGACACCTGGCAAAGCTTGTTTTTGCAGAGGACGTGCTCAACCTTTTCTGGGATTCAGGTATCACCTTTGGTAGCCCAGTTTTTCCCTTGTCTGGGGAAGCCTTCTTAAAGATGCAGGTAGCAAAGAGAGCTGTAACTGTGCTCTCAGAAAACAAACACTGGCAAGGCTGGCTATGAGCAGTCCTTTTTTGGATCAAATTCTGCCACCTTAGATCACAGGCTTAAAATAAAAACAGTATGAAATAAATGGGAGTTATGTGAGTAAATGTTATTGCTTTTCCTCTGTGCTCATATTTCTAATTGTCATGTGTCCCTAAGTTAATAGAATCATCAAAAGGTCAGTTTATTTTTTTATCTTTTGAAAACATCCCTCTATAGTCACAACAGGGTAAGGGCGAAGGAAGTTACCGCTCTCAAAGCCAAGGTAACACATCAAAACATCTGAATCTTTTTAAAATCAGTTTTTTTTTGGTCCTTTTTTTTTTTTTTTTTTTTTCCATTTCATTTTTAAGTGGAACTTAATCATACCGTCATATATACTGCCTAAAGACTTAAAAGCAAATTAGTTTAATCTCAGTGTATAGTACTAATGATCATTTCAATTATTTAATTTCTTTTGAAGTATGAACTATCTCTGGCTAAACCTCCACTCCTAATCGCTTTCTTTTTTTTTTATGGCAAATATCTGTGAGAGGCATGACAGATAGAAGGACACTGTACTGAAGAGAGAGAGCTCTTAGTCATGTGCAACTTTAGATCAGAGGGCAATTTGGTATCTTCTGGTGTCCAGCCCTATCATCTTTGCCCAATAACAACTCCACTATAAATTTGAGTGGAAAAAAATCAGTGGGAAACTGCTTTGAGTGAGGCCTAGATACAATTGGAACGAGCAAGTATGAAAAATGTAACCATTTGACCTGAATGCATTTAATTAGTATATGCATGCTGTGGGTATTATGTGGTGCAACTCAACAATTGTTATGATTGAACACAATGATGGCAGTAGCTTTTCATCTATGTGTGCATTTACTGCAGCTCACTCACACAATAGCGCTGCTGCTGTTGTTTGGACTCCGGTGATTTCCTCTGGTCTCAATCAGTTCACTGTCCCAGGCTCTGTATAAATAGTCAGTCACTCATTAACATACCCAAAGAATTTATAGCTGAAATTTGCAAACCAGATAAACAGTATGGAAAGAAAAAAACAGGCAAAAAAAAAATAAAAAATAACAAAGCATGAGATTCATTTCAGAGGCTGAAAAAGAATAAGTGATTTGTTCCTTGTAACAAGATCAAAAGATA
This sequence comes from Oxyura jamaicensis, assembly GCF_011077185.1. NCBI lineage: Eukaryota > Metazoa > Chordata > Aves > Anseriformes > Anatidae > Oxyura > Oxyura jamaicensis. The sequence goes on from NC_048895.1 coordinate 21,649,256, forward strand.
CAGTGGCAGAGAAATGAAACCTAGTTTACTGGGTACCAGACCAGTGCTTAAACCTCAGGACAACTACTTTTAACGTCATCTAGATACCTAATATGTGGCATTTCCTTTCTCATAAGAAGAAACACGGCATTTTCAGTAGTTGCAACCATTTTTGACTTATGGAGCCCTAAAAGCATCTAGGAATGGTGTGTTTCCCTGTAAAAAGCCATACAAAAGGGAAATGATCTTGGCAAGAGGTAATCTTGAATTCAAAACCTTCAACGCTCCTTACTACAAGCTTAAGTCACTTAAGTCACACACAGACAATGTAAAACCATATTTCAGTACTATTGCTTAACTAGCTCATTAGCTACACATGGGCAATTATTATTATTATTATTATTTATTTATTTTTAATAGTGAAAAACCTCATATATATAGCCTTTGAAAGAATGCTGTTAATTTTGGTCAAGGTTTTCATTTGAGCTGTAGCAAACTGAGAGAGCGCAGAGCTTGCCCTGTCTCTGCTTGTACTCAAGTATGGTAACAGAAATTGCTGTTCTGGGACAATTTCAGAAAGATGACACTCCTGAATCTGCCATAACTTATCCCTACCTCTGTTAAACTTGTATAAAGCACACTAGGGAATCTATACTGAATACTCAATAGTTACCCATCCATTTGGAAATCAAGCCCAAAGCTTTGCAGTCACGAGGTAAGGGAACAATCCTCAGTGCTAGCAGAGGCTTGGTTTTATGTAATGACGTGTTTTGTTGTCAGCGCAGTCTCTTCAGTTCCTTCATATTGTCTGCATTTCTGTAATACCTGGATCTGTCTCCCTACACAAATGCTGTTGCAGTTACTTACGTCTGTGCTAAACTGATTTAATTTTATTGGATTAGAACAAAACAACTCAATCAGTACATGTGACACTGCTATTTCACATCTCTGTGCAGTTCTTTTAACTGAAGACCCAGGCTGTAAATTACAGAAGAAAAATTAAGTCTTATAGCAGACAGGCTGATACTAAAATGCTGCACTGAGAATTGTTTCTATTGAATATAAAACACAGCAAAACTAAAAAAGGTGTCAGAAAAAGCACTGAATTGAAGTTTCAGGGAAGAGAGATGCTTCTTTACATCCTAGCTAATAGGAATGCATAGGTACAACACGACATCGTTAATGGCATTCACTGAAGATGTAAGACAGACTCTGAGCATTTGAATGATGTACAATGAAACAGATTAAAGCATACGGCTAAGCAGTTGCTGCCGTGAGAAGATCACTCTCTGAAGCCAAAGGGTTTGAATTCTGTAGCTTTGTACTTGCCTCCCTGAGGCTTCTGAGCAGCATCAGCTCTCAGACTTGCAGGGCTTTCTGTCTTGCAAGTTTTAACTCTCAAAGCAAAAGTTAGTGGCAAGTGCTATTTTAAAGAAGGTTTCAGCACCAGTCTAGGCTCTTTTACTATTATTCACTAGGGAAAAAATACTCTGGTTCACATATTCACACTTAAAGATTTATCAGTGAATACATGGGTAACAATTATCACACGTTAGGCTGTTTATAAGTGAACATGTTCCCAGGTGTTTCGTATTGATAGAACAAGTTCAGCTAAAAAGGAGAGGAACTTCACCCACAGGACTGCAGAACTACAGTATATACATACAGAGATACGTATACCTTATTTAGTCCTCAGAACTGATGATTAGTTACACATTACTTCATAGAATAGAATCACAGAACTGTATGAGTTGGAAAGGACCTTAAAGACCACCCAGTTCCACCCCTCCTGCCATGGGCAGCGACACCTCCCACCTGAGCAGGCTGCCCAAAGCCCCATCCCTCAGCCTGTCTTCATAGCAGAGGAGCTCCAGCCCCTTGATCATCTCTGTGGCCCTCCTCTGGAATCTCTCCAACAGGTTCATGCCCTTTTTGTGCTGAATGCTCTACTCTATTTGGGGTCCCACAAAAGCAGAGCAGAGGGGGAGAATCACCTCCCTCGACCTGCAGGCCACACTGCTTTTGATGCGGCCCACGATATGGCTGGCTTCTTGCAAGTGCATGTTGCCAGTTCATGTTGAGTTCTTCATCCACCAACACCCCCAAGTCCTCCTCAAGGCTGTTCCCAGTACATTCTCTGCCCATCCTGTATTGATGCCTGGGATTGCCCAGACACAGGTGCAGGATCTTGCACTTGTCAGCATCCTAACATCCACATTAATTTCCTGAGGGGCTGACATCGTTCTTTGTTGAAATGTGAATACCTGCAGGAGTCTGAGTCCCATGTCAAGCATCAGAAGCAGCATACACAGACTTAATCCATAACATTAAAACAAACTGAACTTACTGTTATTTCTGCAAAATTTTCAAGCTGGTTGAAAAAATTCCAGCAAAAAAGGACTTCTGGAGGTACTTTTTTCAGGTTGTCAAAACAGAAATATTTCTCAGACAGATTGGTTTCATTAAGCTTCAGACAAAACACTAAGATTTCCACCAGCTCACCTGTGCTGGAGCACACGGGCTCCCAGCACCCATGGCTGCAAAGTGGTCCCACTGTGTGGCCTGCTCCTCTCTACAGGACAGTGGCCACTCCAGCACTTGCCATTTCCAGGCCCGCCTGCTCTGTGGAAATAGCAGGGCCATCCTCTCTGTCTTGTGAACCTGCAAGCTACCTGTCACATTTTGCCTTCTAGCTGAGAAGCAGGAAACCCAAAACCTTTGAGAACTCAGCTTACGGCCAGGGGCCGGGACATTCTGAGTCCTGCACACCTGGGAGACCTTGCTCTGGGCTTCTCAGGGCTTACTCTGGTATGAAGAGATAAAAATGCAAAACTTCTGTGAAGAGATCTGGGAATCTAAGAGACAGAGCCTCCAGATTCAATGGATTTTTTTTTTTTTTTTAAGCCATTTTGATGATTTCAAACCCTTTTACCATTTCATTTCCTACAGCAGAGGAGTTCTAAGATGCATGCTGATATGGCATCATTTATCCTCCGTAATTTTGGACCTTCCTGTGGAACTGGACTACCTCTACCAAAAGCTACCATGCTTGTATTGCACGAAGACTCAGATGTTTGCACTTTGTGGTATTCACTTATCTGATACATTAAACCATGCCACTAACTATAAAGAACTTGAGGCAAATTAAGCAACTGCTACAGTTACGTAAGTGATACCCTAGAGAGCCCCTGTGAAGATAGGCACGAGCCCATACCCAGGCCACACTCCCACTTATGAGAAGGATCCAATTTTGCAGCTCTAAGGCCCCTCAATGGAGCAACAAAACTTCTTTTGAAATGCCTTTGCAGTCACTGGGTGGTATCCACTTGTAGCTACAGAGGTAAAAAAAAAAACAAAACACAACATGGAGAAGCAAGGAGAGACAGATGAAAGGAGGAAAGATCAGGGCAGTCCTTTCTCAAATCCCTTTGATGTAAAAGGGAGATGTTATAGTTTGGGCATTTGTACAGACAGAAAAATAGGAACAGAAGACAAATAATAAGAAAACCATCAAAGTGTACAGAAAAATTAACTGTAGAGGCTGACTCTGATCTTTATTCTCCATCTCTTTTCATTAGCAGAACAGGACACCATTTAACTAGCAATATTTTTTTTTTTTTTTTTTTTTTGGTAACAGCTCAGCCATTTTCACTTACTCTTGCGTGTCACTTCTTGGTAGCTGCACATATATCAAATACTTCTTCTCATCCAGGACAGATTCGTAACTTCCTAGTAAAAGTTTCAAGAATCTTAAGTAAATAGAAGGAGCACCATAACTGTGTCAGCCCCTTTTCCCAGTTAAATAGCTGAGGGTTGCACAAGTACTGATTAGCCTATACTCATGCCCTGCAGGATAAAGAATCGCTCTCATCGGGCTTTTCTGTGGAACACAGGCCTAAACTCATCTGAAAATTGCTATTCTTTACACAGTATCCAAATGAGAGAACTTCTTACCAGTGGGGAGTCTGTTCATTAATATATAAACCCTAATTGAGGAAGAACAAATGACTTGATTGCCTGAGAAAGTAACTGAGCTGCCTCTCAAGTATGCAGCCATGCTGTGGTAGCTCAGTGGATTTCAGTGGGCAACAGTCAAGTAGTTCCTTCAATAAAGGCAGGAACCCTTTTATGACTTTCTAAAATAAGCATGTTGTAAGTGAAGCACTTCAGATCGCATTTATCAACAAGAAATACGGCCCCATCCCGGGCAAGTAAAAGCAAGATATAAATAAATTCATGCTGTCTTTTCTGATGGATACTAACCTGCTGCTGGCACATCACTTCATTTATTTTAGACTCCTTTGAAATTTCAAGCCTTAAAATCACTTATAACCTCATGCCCCTTCCAAAACACCCTTTCTTTTCTACTCAGCGGGACGAAGGCTGACTTTAGCAGGATGAGTGCAGTATGGTCCCTCCCGTCTCCCAGTGTCCAAGAACTGCCTCAGCCATGGTCTATGGCTTGGAAGCATCCCTTTCTCTACCGACTGGGAGGTCTGCGGCAGCATCCAGCCACCGATGTGCAGCCCACTCAGCCTGCAGGCTCAGCTCCCCTCCCCGAGCAACCAAATGCTTTCTCTCTGTTCCCCGTGAAGAAGGTCGAGTGCTGTGGCAGTGGAAATTTCCTTGAGCTTCACATTGCTATGTAGGGCTCTGCTGCCCTGGCTCTGCAGCAATGTTCTATCTACCAGCCTGGAAACGACTCTAGGAATATGTTTGTAATTAGCGTGTGACAGAGCATCAAAGACCACGATGTATACCGCTTCTCTTCCCATCCATCTTGTCTAGTTTAACTAGCAATTTAAAGTTTCTCGGGGCAATAGCTGTCTTTCGCTCTGCACAGATAGGTGCCTCATGCAATGAGTCTTGATCTGTAAGATTTAAACACTAAGACAGCACAATCTGCAAGTCACGAGAACTGATCTAAGTACAAATAAGTACTGAAACATGAGATGGGAGCTGTTAGAAAACTCTGAGGTTTGTGTGTCCACCGCACTGGTTAGCCAAAAATTAAAGGCCATTCTCTCCCAAAGGGCTGAGAAAGGAAAAAGGGAGGAGGGTTAGTATTAGGGGAAAGTATTGTACTGTTGCCCTGTTCTTATACTTTCCCAGACATCTACTTATGGCCAGTGTCGCAGACATATTTGATTAGACTAACTTCTAGTCAGATGCCGGGCAGTGCTGGCAAAAATGTTTCTCCATTTCCATACTTCCTCACTTTCCTTTCAGTAGCTACAAATCAGAAAAAAACTATTCAAACTTGATTTCTCCTGTCTGTATAGCTGGGTTGATAACCCTTGCTTTGGGCAAGATAGCACTGCAGAATGAATCAGGGCTGCTGATCTCCAACCAGAAGCAACACAAGTTCCACCAGTGTTGCATGTTTTATTTACTGTTTGGGCTCTTCTAGTCTACAAGGCTGAAACTGGACATAACACCTAGTGAAATATCAAGAAAACAAAAACAAAAACAAACAAACAAAAAAACACTCATTATGAACAGTAGTTCATACCACAGTGGTCTTACTGTTAATTTTATCTACATGTCTAGCTCCCAAGGAATGGCAGATCATGTTTTAACTATATTTGTTTAAAAATACCAACACACCTTATATAAGAAAAGAAATAATCAAAAGAATGAAAGAGTACAGAAAAGAATATTTAACCTGAGCAGCTGGTGACTGCTGTCTCTTCTCCCCTAATTTTAGATCCTTTTTTCTTCTACCCAATTGTTTCCCTCTGCCTATGCACATGCTTCTACTTTTTCTAACATGACATGGCAATGATGTGTTATTGCTTGACAAAGCAAGAAATTTTAAAAGCCAATTTCTTTTCTATACAATGTGGAATTACTGAGTTTCCCCCTTTTTAGTCAGGTATAACGTATTGCCCAGTGAATGTGTATTCAGTACAGTTGTTTGAACTACAGCGTTACGTGAATGAACTACACGAATAAGTCTATCACTTATTTTGTTAGGACTTCAAGAAGATAATAATTTAATTCTGCTAAATTATCATGCAGTTTATTATTCTATTATTTCTACTTTCCATTTTTAAACCCACAGGAGTGTAAATCACCCCTGATGGGCCATGTGGTGGATCAAAGGTGCCCATCTTGAACACAAGATCTTCACGAGGAACTACAGTTCACATGTGAAACCTGCTGCCTCACAGCAGTTAGCTATGAGTTTCAGCAGTTCACAAAGGTAACGCAGCCGCTTCCTGTAGCAGCTGCAGCAGGGAGAAATAACAGATTGGTGGTGAAGGGGAGGAGGAAAAATTGAGAACTTTTTTATGTCACTTTAGGGGCATGCTGCGCACTGGTGGGGCCGCCAGAAAGCTTACTTCTGTACCTTCTGGACTGGTGAGGAATCATCCCTGTCAGGTGTCACAGAGCAAACCCAAGATCAGCCACAGCTGTGGCTAATTCTACACCATAACAAGCGATGGCAAAGCACTGGATGCTAGCAAACTGGAAATTCCTCTAGAGCAGGCAAACAGCTCTCGGTGGCCAAAAGCCAATGAAGCAGCTCTGCTCTATCTAGTCATAAAGCTTCTAACATAAGGACAGCAGGAACGGGAACGTGTCTGTTCCTACGTGCCAAAAGAACCCACAGGAGGAGGTAGGAAGCCCGATTCAGGCGGTAACTACAGAGCCAGTATAAATAACCAGTTTAGAAGCTGAGCTTTCTTTAACTTTTTAGTGACAGACATCAGTGAAATGATTGCTGTTTCTGCACCAGAACTACAGATGATCTAGTTCAGCATTCTGCTGCCAAGAACCTGCCTTTCAGGTATCTGAAAAAAACCTTCAGCAGTTTATATATATATATATATATATATGAAATAATCTATTCTTATCCTCATATTAGGTCCCTTATTTCTAACACCCTGCTGTTATCTTCTGAGTAAAGGAAGATACTTAATCTTCTTCGTAATAAATCTATTGAAACTCATTACAGAATACTTGATACGTCAGGTTGTGTCTTCTCTAAACACAATTAAAAGGATGAGACACAAAATCTTGGTATTTATCCGTGCTTTGTAGTTTCAGCAGTCACTTCAGCAACTCCCTTGAAATCATTTAAATTCCTTTAAAAAGCTAAGTAATGTTAATTTAAATTTTGCAAATTTTCCAAATGCCCCTCCTGTTAACTGTAACCCTTTTAGTAACAAGGCCAAATCAACAACTTCCAGATTTTAAATTAAATAAAGACAGCCACTGATACCTACATCTACTGAAAATCAATATGCTATTGAAGAAGAGGGCAAAATATGCCATCAGATACCAACAATAAACTCTGCCAACATGGAGACCAATAAGCACTAAAGTTAGCATGACTGTTTGTGTGTTTTAAGGTTGAATAACAGTTATTGTGAGACAAAAACAATATTATAATGCTTCTATCTTGACTGACAGGCATAAAAGCTTTCAGTAGGAATTCATTTCATGTGCAGAATGGAGCCAACCAGTTGTAAATAACTACAAGAGAGTTAAGAATTCTCATTATCTTCATAGATCAAGGTGCTAGCACTGTCCAGATCTTTATGCTTTTATTTACCTATCTGCATCTTTATATACCATTGTGCTTTTTAGAAAAGGTCTCAGGTCTCCACAGCAGTGCTTTTTACATAAATGAGCATATTCCCATAACCCAAATATGTAACCATTTCATTTATTTAGATTGAAATCTTTTTATTTTGTTTCACTTTTTTTTTTTTTTTTTAAGTCAAGAAATCTCCAGAATGCCTTTCTGCATATTTTCATTTTTTTCACGATTCTTTAGAAAAAGAAAGGAATTTTCCGTTTTCCGTTTTTATCCTTTAGAAAATTCCTTAAAAAAAAAAAATCGGACAACTGAAATCATTAACAAATTTATAATGATTGTAACAGGGAGCTACATTTTACTTTTCAATCACCACGCATTGTAAACTTGCTTGCATTGCCTCGCACTGAAGTCCATAATGATTTTGACATTGACTTCAGCAAGGTCACAGTTTGATCCTCTAGAAGCTTATGGGTGCTTCCAGACAGAAGGTATGAAGAAACACTGGGGCAGGTACATGTGTGTTTGTTTGTGGGAGCAACAGGCAGGCCACACCTCTGTCTTGTATTCAAAAGCTATGTACTCAGCTAGATTCTTCAAATTCCATCAGGGCTTGGTGAAAAAAAAAAAACAGCAAAAAAAAACACACAAAAAAACCAAACAACTTTGTTGGCAACTAAAGACATTATAAAATGAACCCTCCAAAATATGTACCAAAACTGGACTATTGCAATCAAAATTTCCATTTTCTGAAAATAGCCATTATGTACTAGCAGTTCAACAAAAAGATGTACCCAATTACAATGAATCTCTCTGAAGAGGGACTGAGAATGATCGGATGTAGGAGCATTTTCTGTGGACAATTGGCTGTGCTACTGCAGAAAAGCTCTGTCTGTCTTCATTGTGGATACCCAGCTCTTTTTCTCAGAAATAAAATGGGCTATAGTAAAGTAGGAAAGTTTCCTAATTTTTATTTGCCTTTGCTTCTTCTTTATTTTTATTTTTTATTTTTTATTTAATTTTTCTTTTTCAAATGACACAAGCCACAGGTTAAATTAAAATGCAAGAGGAGCATGCTGTAGGACAAAACAACATTGTTTAAAACTGCAGCACTGTTAAACTACCAGGCTCTACAGGCACGATTTTTTTTTTTTTTTCATTGTGCAAGCAAAAGCATTCCTGTTACAAGGGGAAATTAGTTATCAGAGCAAGATCATACAGCATAGTAGGGGATCCCTGCTGTTACTTGCTGAAATAACGTCAGAACTGAAAGGAGGAGGTATTAAATGTAGTTCCCTGCTGCTTGCTCTCTTAAGGCACAGGCAGCTCTCAACTGGAGGCCTGCTTGTTGCAATCAAAGTTTGCCCTAAGAGACCTTCTCCACCATAAAGCCATAAGCAGCTGCAGCAGTGAACTATAAAGCTCTTATTAAATTTAGGTACAATCCTGGAAATCTTTGCAAGGGAGGATCTTCATCCTCAGCACCATTACTTCTGAGCAGGGCCCTACAAGATTTCACAGCATCTCCGACGGGGTGAGGCTGGCAGGGACCTCTGGGGGCTGACGCAGGGACACCCAGAGCAGGCTGCCCAGGGCCGTGTCCAGTTGGATGTTGAAAATCTCCAAGGAGGAGGCTCCACAGCCTCTGGGCAGCCTGTGCCAGTGCTTCCATCACCGCACAGCACAGAAGGGCTGCCTGGTGCCGAGGGCACCTCCTGTGCTCCGCTTTATGCCCGTGGCCTCTTCTGGCACTGGGCACCACTGAGAAGAGCCTGGCAACATCCTTTCTGCACTCTTCCTTCATGCGTGTGTGTGTGTCTGTACTACTAGTCAGCTGAGAGAAGGGATTGTCCTGCTCTGCTCTGTGCTGGTGTGGCCTCACCTCCAGGGCTGTGTGCAGTTTTGGGCACCACAGTATAAGAAGGACATAAAACTATCAGTGTCCAAAGGAGATCTAAGAAAATGGTGAAGGGTGTAGAGGGCAAGAGGTATGAGGAGCGGCTGCGGTCCCTTGGTTTGTTCAGCCCAGAGCAGAGCAGGCCAAGGGGAGGCCTCATGGCGGCCTGCAGCTCCCTCACGAGGGGAGCGGAGGGGCAGGCGCTGAGCTCTGCTCCCTGGGGACAGCGACAGGACCCGAGGGAACGGCATGGAGCTGGGACAGGGGAGGGTCAGGCTGGGGGTTAGGGAAAGGTTCTGCACCCAGAGGGTGGTCGGGCACTGGGACAGGCTCCCCATGGAACTGGTCAAGGCCCCCAGCCTGATGGAGTACAGGAAATGTTTGGACATCACTCTCAGATATAGGGTCTGATTTTTGGGTAGTCCTCTGTGGATCCAGGAGTTGGACTTGAAGATCCTCATAGGTCCCTTCCAACCTGGGATGTGATATAACTATATATATAGTTATATATATATATAGGTATACTTATATACCTATATACAAATATATATATAGGTATATAAGTATACCTATATATATATAACTCTCTCTTGTTGCTCTAGTCTCCCGTTTTCTTTTGCCACAATCCAATCCCATATCATGCTCTCCAAATCACCTCTTATCACCTCTCCAAGGTCCTCCTTCACCTCTAATTAAACTTACCTCATGAATTCTTTCTCCCTCCCAGTCCTGCCTTCCTTTGGTCACCAGAGGACAGGGGCAGCCCCGAGACACCAAGTAGCCCCCTCTGCCCCTGTGGTGACGTTGCCTTGGAGGAAGGATGCCCACAGCAGGGCACAAAGTTACTCTCGGGCCCCTGGCTGCTGCCCAGGCCCCTGCTGTCAGTGCTGAGGTACCTCAGGGGCATGGGGAGCCCTCTGGGGCCTGAGACCTGGGCAGCAGCTGCTGGCAGGCAACAGGGCTCCTCCTGGCAACACGGCCACCCGGGGAGGAGCCCTGTGTTCCTGGCTGCTTGCCTTTACCTCCCAGGGCACCTCCTGAAGGCGCAGTCCCCCTCACAATGCCCGTAGGGCGTTTTGACAGAGCTTTCAGCGGCTGCTATTTATAGCTCACCCGTCTTATTTTTAGTGCTGAGTAGAGGTTTCTGCAGCAGGAAGGGTTGGCAGGATGCATGTGGGGAGACTGAATGTTGGGTAAAGAGCGAGCGACAAAACGTGTCAGCTCATCACATAAAATATTTAGAGCTGCGGGGCCAGGGCTGCTGACAAACATCATGCTCCTGCAGGCAAGCCTCTGTGTGGATGGTCTTGGGTGGAAGAGCTGAAACAACCAGATCAGCAATGTTTACAGGCTGAGCTGCCCGCTTGGAAATGTGCGTCCTGGCAGTGTTTCTCTGTGAAGGTGTTATAAAAAAATACGATTTCAGAAGCTGTAATGCACTCCAGACATTTGATGCTAAGAATGTGATTGAATGGGCAAGGAGGCTGTAGGAAAGCAAATTTCTGTGTCTTGAGAGTGATACGCAACTACTTGGGATATGAATAATTGAAGCATACATGTCAGTCATCAAAGTGCTTAGTTTTCAATATCCAGTCTTTAACATCTTAGAAAAAGGCATTATTGCAGGAGTTCTTTTTTTTTTTTTTTTTTTTTTTTTTTTGGAGAAAGTGTGTTCACCCTGAAGGATATGTCCTCTCCTTCCTTGGTATGTTAAATTTACACTGAACTTACAAGGAGCTGCATGTGCGTAATGAACTGACGGATAGCCCAGGGCGCATGCATTCCTCACCTGGGTCTGTTACGTGCATTAAGTGACCAAAGGACAAATTAGATCATGTGAGCACTACTCAGATATTTTTCTACAGTTCTTTAAAAATCTGCTTATCCAGATATTTGTGTCTCCTCCGTTTCAGATTGTGTTATCTCCAGAAGAAACTGTTGAGAAGTTGTGCCACAGATGAACTGAAACTGAAGGACCTGCAGTGGAAGAATTACAGGCCACAGTATCATGCAGAAAGGTTCGAATACCATAGGCAGAGCAACTGCACAGGTTCATGTAATTTTGAATCAAACCCGTCAGAGGATTATTAGCAGGGATTAAATGTGGTACTTTCAGAGTCCAGAACTTTTCTTACCATATCACCTAAAGGAATATTTAATTAACTGCTTGTTATTGTATATGCTTACTCATTGTGCTCTAGCAACTGCAGATGATCATCTTTGTTCCAACTAATGAGTTAAACCTGCTATAAAGCAACAGATGAGGAAGGACCCTGTGTATAGCATACTGATAATTGATGTTTCTTATGTATAGTTAAAGGGATTTAAACATCAATAGCATGCTCTGGAAAATAGTATAAACTGTAGAAGACAAGTTACAGTAGTGTCTTGCTATAAGTTTTAAGCAGAGAGTGTCACTGCTGTTCCAGAGTCATTTTGGTGACATCCCCTCTCTAAGGCTTTCTTAAGCCAAAGTGGCAGACAGGGCAAGAACGTATACAGAATAAAGCAACAGCTGTACAGGAAGGAGCTTAAACTTCCAGCTTTAGAAAATTGTGTTTAGTATTTTCAGCAGTTTCAAAATAAATTATGCCCAGGTGGCAAGTGGAGGAGAAACTTCATCTCCCTAACAATTTTCAGATCAAATCAGGCAACTAAACATTTATCTGCTAACTTCATGTCTTCTAGCAGATAACTAGAGGTGACAAATGCTCTGAAGGGCAACCTATGTTTTAAATTTCACCTAGGCAGTTAATTTGCATACAAATAACTGACTAGTCCTTTAATTATCACATGTTTCTGTTGGTGATAGACAAGAGCTATAGCTCATATTCCCTCTGTTATGTTGGTGTAGCAAGAATAACAAGAAACTTAAAAAAAATTATTTTTGTTACTGAAGTCAGCACTTGCATCTCTGAATTCACACAGGGAACAGATGTGATAAGTAAGAAGATACCATTTATACACACTTGCTATTTGGGGTTGAAGTGTGCTTAAGAGAAAGTTGCATAGATCCTAAGTCTGCAATCAAGAAAAGTTGCTCTTAATGTGCTGATACTTTTAGAACCGGGACAAGGCTTTTATGTCTTTAAAAAACAGCCACTTTTCTCCTATCAGTTGTTGTTTTGATTGAAGAAAAGGAAAAATGAAATGAGCACCTCATGAAGAAGATATAGAGCTATTTTGAAGAGCTTCCTTTACAAATGCTCCTCTTGGGATTCAGTCTCTCACATAACACAAATCTCGTCTGAACCATCCTTCTCTGTGAACAGGTAAGTTCTGAAGCTTTTATTGCCTTTTAATCTAATGGACAGGTTCCTAGCTTGTATTTAATTAACATATCTTATGCTGGCACTCTTGAAAAGGAAAAAGAAAAAAGAAAAAAAGGTTTATTGGAAGTAAATTGTTAAAACAATGAAATTGAGAAGGTTGAAGAATAAGCAAGAGATGAAAGACATCAAACAAAAAAATGCTGGTTATCCTCGTAAAGACAGAAGAAGCTGGCTTTGCTTTTTTTCGTTGTAGAAAAGCTACCTTTGCTTTCCTCAGACTTAGCTGCTGTTTTTCATTCTGGCTGTGGTAAAGTTTTGCTTACAGTCCTAATCTTGTTCAACTCAGCAGCAATTTTTCTGATGACCCTATTTTGCAGGAGTAAGGAAATGACAATCTCAGTGCCTATGCAGAATCTAATTCGATATGTGTCTAAGCAATATTAGTCTCTTACCTGAAGAGAGAAATACAACTCAATCAAAGGAATTTGGTTAAAGCTGTACTCGGAATTTGGTTTTGCTAATGTAGCTTGAGACTAAGAAATTTTTATTTCAATTCACAAGCTGGAATAAAAAGATTTGTACTTTGAACTTGATTATTGTGACGTTTCAGTTATGTTCTTATTTTCAGTTTTTCTGATAAAACTCAGTAAGGAGAAAACATGAAAAGGTAACAATAAATATCAGTTTTGGTCTGTAACTTTTACTCAAGTGAGTAATAGCACTGAGTTTGGGGTGACTGCTGTTGCTTTAGGACCACAGTGATGGGAAATTGTTTGGCTCTTAAAGATGTAAATATTTAGTAAAATACAAAGTTGTATAAAAATTCAGTATTGTTGGACTTTTCAAGAGGCACAGCAACTAAACAAACAATTGAATGATCTAGCAGCAGCAGGAGACCTGCTAATGCAAATACTTAGTGGAGTGACTCATAAAAACAAGCCAAAAGAAAAACATTAACCAGCTTGCCCTTCCTCTTTCCCTTTTTCCCTCCCTCTCTCACTTCTCTCCACCTCCTCTATCTTAAAAGCACAGATTAACACCAGGGAATTTTTCCCTACTTCCACGCGGTACACCCCAGAGGACTGGTAAGGGAGACAAAAGTGAGATGCTATTTCATCTTAAAATTTAAACCAATCTATAAAAGTCTCCCTCTTGCTGAATCACTGCAGGGAAAGAAGTCTGAAGAGCTTCTCTAGCTGCCTGACTAAACTCTTTTTTGTGTACAGGGCTAGCCCAACCATGGCTGGCAATGCTGGAGTAAAACAAACATCAAGACTAAGACTGCAAATGCAGTTGTTCTGCAAAAACTCTTCAGAGGCTTTAGAAGCATAAATATTTATAATATAAATAATTGGAGACTTCTAACCTTTGTCAATCTTAATGAATTTGTGGGATTTTCCTAGAAATTTGAGTTATCCTTTAGTCCTCTGCTTTCTTCCCACCTGTGTGTTTTTTAGTGGATATTATAAGCTGGGTGTCCTGTAATGTATTTGGATTTTTCTCTGCAGTTTTCTGTGGCTTTACTAGTGTAAATTTTCTTTCCAGGAAGCTGCAGTCACATGAGTTTAACTAACAGACCTCTTACATTGTGAAGTGATCGCAGTAGCGAAGGATCCAATTTGAATCAATATGACATTCAATCTATTAGGTGAGGGCTACTTGCAGTACAGGAAATTAAAAATATTATTGTCTGTGGTTGCCACAAACAAATTTATCACCGAGGAAGGAGTCCATTGTCTTAAGGGGCTCTCTACAGCACAAGTTTTACTACTTCAGAGAACAAATCAACTGCCAATGTTTAGACTACCCTGTGAACATTAGTGGAGATTGTGCACCTTGCAAATTCAAGCACACCGTAAAGCCTGCAGATTATTTTTTATAGTCTTTTTTATTTGGTACAAACTACATACCATACAAAAATCTGTATTCTCACTCATAACCAAACTAATCTGATTGGTACTTACAAATGTACTTACATCTGCTCATTTATCTCCAGAGTACATCTTAATGGTGCAATTATATATTACTCTTCTTGTTGCTGAAATTTTAAAAGTAATGTCTAACCTTTGTGTTTCTCATCTAATATATAAATAGCCTGATTTGATTCTTGGAAACCTTTAATTTCTGGCTGCAATAAAATAGTAGAGGAACATGTTTCTAAAATACGTTTCCAACCACTGGAAGGAAGTCTATCTTACTAATATCTTTATCATTAATTTGCAGTAATGATCCAGAAACTCAAACCAGCAGGAAGGATAAAAATATAGCAACAAGCCTTAAATAGCTTGTTGACAGAGCAGCTTTAGAAATAAATTTAGCCTCAGTCTCAGCTACAGTTACCATTTGCCACTCTCTTTTTCTATGGCATTGTACTCTGTGTTGTTTACTATTTCAGTTTGTGTCTGCACACTGTCCCCCGAACCTTCATAGGAGATGACATGGCTAAATGCAACCCCGTAAGAGAAGGCAAGATTTGGGAGCTGGTGCAAAATGTCTGTACTCAACGCCCAGTTTCAGGGCACGCTGTCATTCTCAGACATTGTAAACAAGTCTGGTGGATTCCGCAGGTCCTGGAGTCATGAAGCTAATTGGGCATTACAGTTGTAAAGTACCTCAGCTTGGATGAACCCATCCACCAGCCATATGGATCACTGCAGTAATTTAGTCTCTGCAGTGGCACTCAAGTAGAGGACATTATTTCTAGGCCCTGTAACGAGGTTAGGCTTGGAGTGGGGGGCTTAACACCTTCACCTGGGACCCTTCTGAGTATCACTTTTCTACGCTCTTTGCAGAATATACATCTACACAGCTAAAGGAAGGATTAACACAGATTTAGTCTTTTTTAGAGAAAGGGAAGATCAAATACAGTTTTGCAGGTTGAGCTTTACCCTTTCCAAGAGGAAACCCGGGACTACGGGGTTCCAAGCCCTTCACGCTTAAAGGAAAAGTGACTAACGTAGATGCTGATGGATGTCTGCGGGATTTAATTCACGGTATTGAAGGCAATTCAGAGTATTGCTATGATTTTTTTTTAATCAATGTAATTATTTCATTAGTTTAAAATTTTTTAGCAGAGTCTGCTTTATGAAATTTTCAAAAAAAAAAAAAAATCTCAACCTGGATGCAGATGAGTGATCCCTGTTGAAGTGAAGTTCAGGAATATCCACTGAAGTATTTAATTCTTATGACAATGGCATATTCCATGGCATTGCTATGTCATGTGTTACCTTGGCTGTAACTTTATGTTGCTTAAATCACTATGAAGCCTTCTTCTCTACATTGTGCAAGAGACCTGGTGATTGCTTCCCAGCAATGATGAGAATGAGTTATGAGCCTCTCTGCCTCTTCCTAAAATAACAGGGAATGAATTTCATGTGGGCAAACACTTGACTCATTCTTCTTGGAACTGATAGCTTACCACACAGGACTTGGAGGCTGCTCAGTGAACCAGTCATGGTTCACAGGAAGAAGAAGCCTCCAGAGGAGCTCAGACACTCAAAGAATAACATTCCTGGCCAAAAATAACCCTGAGCACTGAAAACAAATTGAAAAAAAATATTGGTTTACTTGTAAATCTGTTGCAGCAACATGTACCTCCAGACATATCTGAGAGATGAATGGTACATCAGTCTTTGTCTCTTCACTCTTCTGTTTCCAAGTAAAGCTTCTTCCCAACCAAGCCAATGCCATGCATGATATACATGGCTTATGACCATGGGTCACCTGAGCTATGTCAGCTGCTGTTGGTGAAGACCCTGGTGCAAGACCTGAAGGTAAGAATGGATGCCCTTGGACAATTGCAATGATGCAGAGGTGACCTCACCTCCACAGAGGGACTGAGAAAATCAGGAGAGCTTAGGAAATGCCAAAACTGAAACAAGGACAGTGTGAGAGAGGGACAGCCCTGCATGCAGGATGGGCAGCCTGAATGTGAGGCACATCCCAGATGAGCGTGGAAGGATGGGTCTAGTAGCATAGTGGGCTGCAGTGCAATGCAGCCTGTTGCATTGAGAGTTTCAGCACTTTTTTTAATGGATGTGTGTGAATGTGGGTGTGGAGGTGAGGTGCATTCATGATAGTATAAGCGGCATATCTCCTCCATGTTCATGCACTCTGGTGAACAGGAGATCACCTTTTTTTCCCAGAACTTCCACAACTGCTATCTCCTATAGTTCTGTAGCTGACTGTGAGGAAAGTTATGGCCAAATGTACACCATATTTTTGGATCTCTGTGTTTTGTCTTGACTGACAGGCCTTCAGCAGACTTGTTGGCACGAAGTAGGAAATGGCTCACTGACAGCAGAAGGAATATGTCCTTCTTGGAGATATGAATCCTTCCTTGGATGAAGGAGCTGCTGTGTACTGCCAGCTAGCATTCTTGCTGATTGTTAAGTTTCCAAATTAAAAAAATGATTTAACTCTACATGAGACAATATGTGCTATGAGATGATGATGTGGTGTGGATCTTTATTGCACAGATAGGGAATCTAAAACAAACCTAACCACTTACCTTTTTCTTTCCTTCTCATTCCCTTCTCTTGTCCCTTGCAACCACTCCTTCCTGGCACCAATAAAACATTATTTCCTCCCTCACAATTTTAAATAGGGCAGTAATGAGAGTGATCAGCCTGCCAAGAGTAAGGGGAAGGGGCTGGAAATGTTTGGTAGTAGTGGGAAAATGTTTGGTAGTAGTGGGAAATAAAGGAGAGGAACTGATCATTCCTCAAAGTCATTCCTTTGCTTCTGAAAATATGTAATCCCAGTACTGATGCCACAGAAAGAATAATCTGTCCCATTGCTGAGAAAATGTTTGGAATGCCTGCTCCAAAAAGTACACTTAGCATCCTTGTCTATATGCTGACACATCAGCCTTCATTCCAGAGATGGCATGGGTCTCGAAGGAAAGAATAACATTTTTATTCCAGAATATTAGTGGCCTGAGGCTAATCTCTGTGAACTGTCTACAGCTGAAGCTCTTCTGCACTGGGAAATGACATTCGTGTTGGAACAGGAATGCAGGAAATTAATGTGGTAACAAATGTGCTAAACACGGCTGTCTATATTTGGAGTTGGGCTCTCATTTGTTCTAAACCCAGTTTACCTACACAGGAAGCTACAAAGGGATTGTGAAGTGGGCATAAATGCTAGAGTCACCGGCATTTAACAAGACATGGAATACCCCAACTTAAAAGACATTTTAATACACTGTACTGGTCTAAACAGAGGGGGAAACAAGTAATTTAAAGAGGCCATTGTTTTCTGGTCATGGTAGCTTCGTGCTGAGGTCAAGTTTATGTTTAACACAGATTAGGAAAATGAAAACCCCTATGCACATCTCTGTAAAATAAGTGAGGATCATATTTTTTTATCACTCTGTTAAAAGCCATGTGCTTAGCATGGTTATGTTTACCTGGTAGATATTGTTATCCATAACCCTAGGAAATACCTAGCACCATCTGCCCATTCTTGCAGAGGTTCAGGAGGGATCACTTAAAAATGGCAGGTGCACACTGACAAGAAAATCCCATTTGCTAAATGTCTTTAAGGAACACACTGCCTCTGTTCAATCCAGCTGCTATTTTTGTTAGGACCTGTGCATCTCTAGGAATGCTTCCTGTCATAATGCATTATCTTTGAACAAAAATGAGTTACATTTTCCTTCTGTGAGAACTGGGATCTGGAAGTACCTGTAACGAATTTGTACAAATCATAGTAAGACTGGAAACATTAGGCAATAACTACTTAATCTTATGGCTATTTTATTTTCATTTATTTGCTATTTAGGTAGTACAAATAATTGAAATTTTAATCTGGGATATTTGCTAAGACATTAAGCCCACTGTAGATTCAATTCATGTTGCAGTGCTGTGGGTTAAAGATGTTACAAAGATATGAAATTATTGGATCTCAGCAGTTTTGAGGGAAGGGATTGAGTTGAGTTGGTTGTATTTGCTGTCTGCCCACAAGGTGTACAGAGATTATCAAAAGGTAGGCAAACCTTAATATGACTTTGGTATTGTTGCATGCTAATAAAAATAGACCTGCAAAAGCAGGATCTTCTGAAGTTAACCTGTAAGTTAACTATTTTAGCAGGCAGTCTAGTGTAGGCATAATAAAAATAATGAGGGTATGACCTTGGGGAGTACTATATTTGTCACTTCCTGATCCAGACTCTATGTCCTTTCCATTTAGCTTGAATAGAATTATATGAAATATTTTTAAAATGAAGGGAAATGCATAGTACAAGGTAGAAGATGCTGGTGGTGTTTTAGTTCTGTTTTCATGCCGCATAGAAAGTGAGATAGAGTTTTGGATATGTTCCTCAAGAAGAGGAGCCAAGAAATTCTGTTTTTAAAAACTGATACTGACATTTATTCATAGCCAGAAAGAATGAGGCACCTCCTGTGGCTTAGTTACCCCACTTTCACTAGAGGATTGCTAAATTGTCCCTAGTTACCCTATTTTCAAAATGTAGAAGCAGTACTTATGTTATGAAAATTAACTCGATAGTGTATGACAAATTGCTTTGAAGACTGAGTATCAAAGAAATTGTGTACTTTTAAATACGGCTCGGTATTTAATAACTTGTCAGATAGCTGGCTTCTGCTCCCCCTGTCTTGCAATAGTTTTGCAATTTGTTTCAATGACAGTAGGATGACCTCCAGAGTTTCTACAATTTTCAGCTATGTTTTGTTTAAAGACTGCAATGCTCTAAATGACGTCTGCATTTTCTCCAACCCCAGTTCTGTGTGACACTCAAAAAAAGTCCTATGATAATTCAGGAGACAAAATATATCTTTAGGCCCTAAGATCCTTTAACTTTTTAGGAATTTTATTGCATCTAAATTCCAGCAGTACGTTGAATGCACATTTTCTCTACTTTCATCGCTCTTCATTCACTATTTAAAAAGCGATGTGATCAAAGTGAAATCATGCCTAATAAGAAGAACTAATACTAAACAGCATAGAACCAGCTTATTGTACAGTTGTGCACAGCTTAAGAGAATAAAATGTGTGCTCACTTAATGTAGAGAACTATTGTTTTGTAAGAATAATTTCCAAGCTATGGGAAAATAAATTGAAAACTCGTGGCATATCTCCTCATCTGAAAATGATGGGGAATTTAGTGCTGCATGGGAAGTTTGTGGCTCAAACCCATCTGTGGGGAAAGTAGAAGTGTCGATGAAGTAAGTAAGGGTAAAATAGTGACGACTCATCCATTTAAAAAAAAAGGTAACTATATTGTGATACATCTGAGAGGGTGTGCCAAGAGAGATGATGTTTCTAACCCTGTTCTTGTCCTCTGCTCAATGGACATCTGTCTATTCTCAAAGCTAGGTACTGAGCTGGCTGGAACTTTAGTCTGGGCTGATTTTTCGGGAGCTGCACCCTTTCTCCTCTGTGAATGGGAACAGGCTATGCCAGCCTTGGGTTCTGGCTGTGCCAGCCTTCCGTCTCCTCACCTGATGGCTTCACATCAGGAGTGTCACCAGCAATGGTGACCTTGGGCACTTGTCTCAGCTGCTGCTGAGCCTCTGGCCTTCTAACACTGGTTGTTTTGTAGGTTTCCCATACTTCTGTCTAGTCCTCCAGCTCATTCAGATAACGTAACTGCACTCTGGCTTTTCACACTTGCACAAGAGCTGTTTTTCTACTTCAGTTTCTGGGAAAACAATGGGGGTACATGAGCCAGATTTCGTGCGTCAGGGCCATGTGCAACAGGTGGACAGAACTTTATGTAACTTTGTTCTTGCTGATGGATGCAGGGCTGTGTAGGACGCTTCTCCCTTCCCCAGTGCAGACATAAAAGTGCTTTCCAGTGGGAACTTCTCACTGTGGCTGCAAAAACTTCTATGGTTACAGCACTACTTCAAGTTCAGGGTTGTTCAGACCTCTGGCACAGAATGTGGTCTGTACCAAGTAAATTGTATTGGATTTAGAATCTGTTGTTGACTCTCATTTAAATCAACATACATGTAGGAGAAACAATTAAATATATTGCTCGCTAACTACACAAAAGATGTATGCATTCTATTGCATCTCATTCTATTATTTTTGTCCTTTGGTTAATAAATATAATAAACATGCCCAAGTTAAATACATTACTGCAGGATGCTAATATACTGAGGATATTGAATATAATAGTCATCCTGGACAAATGGTCCAACAGAACAAATGACAAAATACATAAATAAGTTTTTACGATTTGATGCGATTATTCTTAAATTTCTAGGGACAATAATTATCACTCTAATTTCTTTCTCAGAAGTCCTAAATAGCAAGATAGAGGAAAAAAAGGACCATCACTGGAGTCACAGACCAGTAACTGGTTTAGATCATCTATAGAGAATTTTAGTCTAGTTTATTTTAAACAGTCAGTTGTTTAGCATATGCATACTTAAGAGAGTCTCTCCTAAGAGCACAAATAATATTAATGAGTAATATGGTTGTGCTTTATAGAGGTATATGTTCATTATAATTTATAATGGTTATTATAATTTATCTGACCTTGGTCAAGCTTTGATTATCTGTTACTTGTTAGCAGACTTCTGCTTATTTTATAATAAATAAAGAAATATATATAAATTATGAGAAATAATGAGTATTTAGTGCAAAGAAGGCTTGCTATACTTACTTTTTAGTACAAAATAGTAATAATAATAAATCAGTAAGCTTTCCAGTACACAAAAATGCTGAACTAATCACTCAACATTATTTTGTGTTCTTTGATAAAAGTTTCAGCACTGCAATGGAAAACAGCAAGGTTACCTGCCCAGTGCAATTTTCATGCAGATTCCACCTGAGCCCTGAGCTGTAAATGTTTATACTTTACATGGGTTCCTATTATTGTGCTGCACATGCTCAGAGTTGGAGTAAAAAAAAAAAAAAAAAAAGAAAGAAAACAATGCATCTGAAGGCTGGGTTTAGCTTTGCACTTAGCTTGGCCACACAGCTTCATAGATAATGCTACTTTTCTTCCTTCTGCAAGCACCATGCTCTGTGGATGTCTTTAGTAAATAAAAGACCCCAACAGGGTATAGGTGATACTTACGACCTTCTGAGTCTTCACACATCATGGCAAGACCATACAAGAAATCCTCTTACTGTTTCTGTCATTCTGCTGTTGTCAATCGCATTGTCCCTACCAAAGGTATTTAATCGGAGCCTCTTATCCACCTACATACAGCAGATAGCCCTGGAATTTTCTGTCCTAAAACCTTTGTAGGGTACGACTCGTCTTGTTTGTGTTGATAATATACCCATATGAGTAGTATTTCCTGAGTTTTCCTGTGGTTTTTAACTTGACAGACTTTGTTGGATACGGGCTGTTAAGCTATCAAGTTTCATTTCCCAAATATGATTGAGAGAGGCCTGTGCTCTAATCTCCATATGACTGCTGGATTTTTATATTCCAAACACCCACCGGGCAATCTTAACCGCAATACATCTAAAATAGGGCCTATAGCTTTTTGCAAAATTTACAGACAAGTTCACAAATATTAGTCATGCTAAGAGATGGTACTCATTTTAATCCCCAAAACACCACGCCAAATAACATTGTGTCTCCTTACCTGTACACTTGTATTGTTCAAAACTATTTCACACTTGATTGAAAAGCAGGGCACACGAGTCCTTGTATGAAGCTTCATATCACTTTTCGTGCTTGAAGGCTGTGCATCAAAGCATTTTGTGCATCATTAGTTTGTTCCTTGCCAGACTATGTGGTACCCACACAAATATTACCATCTGGTAACTTCTGTTTAAAGCAGCTGTTGTCAGAGTATTCCAGAATTTTAATCGGTATCTAGATTTCTAAATACCAAAGCCAAGATACCTTTGATCTCATTGCAAAGGGAAGAGCTTCTTGAGTTATGGGGCTGCATGATAGATTGCTGATCTCCTCCTTTTACTAGATCCACGTACAAAAGGGCCATGTTCCAGTTACGAGTTCCCAGATGATAATTGACTTGTTTTAGGATAGCTTTCTGTGAGAACATCTGCAAGGTAAGTAGGCTTTACAAGTTTGACTTATATAACACAGAGGGAAATGGTGAGTGAAGAGTTAAGAGATGTCCACTAAATTGTGATGGGCTGGGGATTGTTTGGGCTCTTGAGCTTTAAGGCAGTATGTAAATGAAAACATGGTATCGTGGTTTGGTGCAATGCTTCTTGCCCTTACATTGATAAAAGCAGCTACTTCCAGTATTTGGTAGATGTGGGTCAGATCACAGTTAAATACTGAAGCAATCTGAACAGCTTTGTAAGCAGCAAAATCCTAAAAGGACCAGTATGCAATATGATTTTTTTCTTCTTCTTCCTTTTTTTTTTTTTCTTTTTTCTTTTTTCTTTTTTTTTTTCCACAAGAATTTATTTATCATTTCAGAGGGAGACAATAGTGGAAATATATTGATGAAAAAAATGGCAGGAAAGGGGCTTCCGCAGCTGAGAAGTAACAGGTGTGAAAATTCCCATTTTCTTGAATCACTGGGAGTTTAACTTTTAAGCTACAGAAGTAATTTAGTAGGAAATTCAGTGTGATACAGTGGTGAGAAGTAGTATTGCCTTCGCTATAGACGCGGGACTCAATTATTTTGTTACCAATAGAAAAATGGGTTTTTCTCCAGGGAATTCTCTATTGGTATTTTTTTTTTCCAGTTAGTGGAGTTTTGCCATTACTGCAGCATATAATAGTCATGACATGTAAGTTGTAACTATAGAAAACAACTGTATATTGCTGAAAATTACAACTCTTTCTAAGAGGTATGGAAGGGGAGAAAACTGGAGGACTTGTTGCTATAGTAGTGGTATAATGTAGCCCACTATTTATTCCTGTCATAGCTGAATAATATTGGCATGGGATTTCTGTGAAACACAGCAGAGTGGTGGTAAGAAATCAGTGGATACATTTAAAGGTTTAACATAGAAGTGTTCACGTATCAGTTCTCTGTTGTCTGATCATACCCATTCCCAAAAACAATAAGTGGAAGGCCATTCTCTTCCAAAATTCTAAATACAACATTTTTGTCCCCCTAACCCTTAAAGACTGGTTCTTATATGCTGTGGAAATCCTGTCATTTTTAAAAATTATTATTATTATTATTTTTTCTGGGCAAATATTATACTCATGTTTGCTGTGTGATGCTTAAAAAGCTCTAGTTGCAAAGTCTGGGCTACTCTACTAGAAACCGCTGAATCTAATCCTATTTCTAGGGGATGCTCTGCAGAAGTGTTTTGCAGTGTGTGCACTGGGGTTTACAGGTGTTGCAAAGAGAAAGAAGTGCTTTCCTGTGATTCTTCTGTAGCTTCTCACAGCTCTCCTTGCCTGCTGAATTCTTATGATTAAGGTTTTTCCACATTTTTGGCAGCTAAAGAAGCCATGTAGGCTTGACATCTGGTTGTCCCATGGAGTCTAAGAACCAGGTGGGGTACTTGTCTCTGCAAACTCTGCTTACTATGCCACTGCTAGTGTCTTCTGTCACTGGGACTGTGTGTTTCCTGCTGCTTCTAGTAATCTGCCTGCTTGCTTCTGACATAACAGCCTGGATACCCTTTCAGCTGAAACTGTACTGCTTCTCCACCAGGGATTAAGGGAATGGATCTGAGCCCTAGGCTTTCACACAGCTATTGTCTCTGATCTTGTTCAGATCAGAATACAATTCAACAGTGAGCTACGTTTATCCTTTGTTAATAGCTCCACAGAAACAGCACAGGAGATGAATTTGGATAAATACCCTGAAACATAGTATATATGAAGACATATTCTGTCTTTATTGCCCTTACTTAAGTTTAATGCATATCATTTATTTAGTAAGCTTATCAGTCCAGGCAAGAGAGTGCGTTTCTGTAAAACAGTTTGTTTTCCCTCTTCTCTGGCTTCACTGAAGGCAGAGACAAGCTGGAGGCACCCACACTCTTTTATGCATATCTACTGCTGTTCATCAATCAGAGAGCCACAGTCAGCTCATCAAGGCACTTTGCAACCTTTGTAATGTGCAGTGGCTGGTGAATTTTTGCCTTCCAGCATATAATTGCTCAGTCACTACTTTATCATGGATTTAATAAGATATTTTTTCTCAAGCATTCAAGTGTTTTTGCTAAAGTACGATTATAGCGATTATATTAAGAAAGGTCGTGAGCTGAAAAAAATGTATGAAGCCTTGTTTGGAAATGAGGTAATATTAGCAACACCAATTACATGAAGTAATTTGGAACTTGACCAAAACAACTTAAAGAAGAGAAATTTTTGGAAGACTAAGATATTTTTTGAAAATCATAAAAGTGTTTGAAATATTGAGAATATCACAACAACGCTGATTTTAAACAGAGGAATCAGACAGTTTTGTTCTCACACTTAAGTAAATTAAGAGTGATTCTATTGCAGCAAATATCATTCTGGCAATAGAAAAACAAATATAAGTAGAAGGAGAAAAAACCTAAGAGTTTCTTATCCTTTGGGAAACTCAATGCACATGTCAAGCCTGACATTTCCTGACCGTTTTCTGTGTTTAAACAGACAAAACCAATGTGCTTCCCATTGTTTTTCTGGTGCCCCAGATGCCACCTCAGTATGAATAACATATATGCATACATTCTGTGTGTACTAGACATCATAGCACTTAGCATGACATTATGCTCTGCCTTACTCCTCCGGTTTGGCAGACCAGAGTTCATAAGAAGTAGTCATCAGAAAGGAGGGAGCTTGCAAAGCCATGACATTTCAACAGTACCCAGCTTCTCTTAACAAAACTCTTGATAGGCAGAACATAAACAACAAGCTGTATCTTTCAAGAGCCATTTGATGTTATTGAGTTTATGCTTGGTGCACCAGTAGCATTCTGCCTTGTATATTAGAAGTAGACCATGAAAGTAGCCTGATTCTATTAGATCCGCTTGTGTAACATTTATGTTTCTCTGGGTTTTAAAAGAGATAGGGACATATGACTTTCTGAATCACATTAGACTATTGATTGATAAAGTCAGATATCTTGCTTCCTACAATGGACATGACCTAATACTTGAGAGTTGCAAATAGCAGCTATTCAGATGTGGCCAACTATAAAATGCTAAAGACAGAATGTAACTTCTGCCTGCTCCTATCACAGCTTCAAGAATTTAAACAATCTATCCATATTTATCTATTGCTATTTAACATGGTCTTAAGGAAATATTTGGAGCTACATTTTTAATTAATATGTTTATGTTATTAAAAAATAAATAAAATTTATGGAGTTTTCGTAAAAGCAACGAAATATCTATTGACTTTGAACTGCAGGTTAGAAAAATGGAAATCCCCTTCTCCCCTTCCCTGATATAAACAAGCTATTGAGATATTAACCAAGCGTATCTTAAAAATGAGAGAATGAGAAACTGCAGCTTGTTGTGCCAAGTGCCACTGATGGAACTATTTCTGGTAGTAAATTTTGTTCAGTTGTAAATCTGTGTTGGCTTCAGCCCTCAGCCACTATCTATGGATTTAATCAATGTTTGAAACTGGATGAATAATTCTATTTGATCTCTTTCAGCTTGTGAAATCCATCTTCAGGTTTCAGCTCCTTCATGTATTTATCCACATACTACCTGAATCCTTTTAAAACTGTGCTTGTCTCCCCTCAGGACAATGGTTCCAATAGTACGAGCTGTCTCCTAGTTCTGTAAAGAGTTCTGCTTAAACAGGAACAAGTCAGAAAGGCTGTGCATGGGCAAAAATGCATAATTCAGCCCTGATGTTTCAATCTCTGGATTAGGTGAATACATGGTTGATATTCTAACAATGCTGAAGTGAATGGTGCAGTTCCCATGCATTTTGTAAAGAAAATGGCTTCAGGTTTGGTCCCAATTCTTGCATGTGAGACTGTAAAATTCAGACTCGCTCATACCATTTTGAAATATCCAGCTCTACCAAATGTCTCTTGCCAGTTAAACAAAAGAGACTACAAAGCTGACTAGTATTGTTGCATTATAAATATTTCTACAAATGTTTATTCGAACTCTTTTATATCAGCCTGGTGCTACAACTTTGGGTTGGTCTAGTTGAAATATAACATCCTTATATTAAAGAGGTCAAATTAGATTTTCTAATTTGAATGATCTTGAATCAACATAGTAGCAGGTGATTCATTCCCTCCTCCTAAAGGTATGATATGACTACTTAGGTGCAAGAGAAACTAGGTGAAAAATGCTGTGATTTAGTGGTGGGGATGGTTATCTGTTTATTTCCAATTTTATGAAGTCTTGGTTGGAGCAGTTATTCTATAGCAGTCCTATCTCTGGGCTAAAAGACCATCCTGCATTTGATACTCTTTGTATTTTGGGCTCACACTTTCTGGTTCTGTTAGACCTCCATTCCTTTATGGGTTTCAGTTAATGTGCCTTATGTCCTATTAGACATCAGTAAAAAGCTAATATTCAGTACAACCTATTTCTAAGAGCTGAGAAATATTTCCTTCTTCTTCTTTTTTTAATGCTTCCTTAATAACTTTAATGAAGCAGTTTCTAGGTACCTTCCGTTCAGATCCTACTCTTCTCAGTGAACACATTTAGCTACTGACATCAAGAAAACAAAGTTATACATTTTAAAAACAATCAAAGTGTGACAGTTAATGGCAATGTGATGAAATAGGCATAATGTGGCTTTATTGTGGGCAGTGGAAGACTGATGTTCTTAATTATTCATTTCCTTGCTTTTAGGTGCTTGGATTTTTAATGTAATGTAATAGGTACCATTTTATCACATTGTTACATTTAGCGCCTTGAAGTGGATTTTGGATTATGTGTGATGATTTGGTTATTTGTTTCGTGATCTGGTAATATTTGGATGAAATGCAGGAAAAATCTGTAAAGTGACAGGCTAGTGAGAGGGAAGGTCTGATGGATGTAGTTTGCACATCAGTGGGAAGGTAAAGGCTAAAAGCAGTTGGAGACTTTTTTTTTTTTTTTTTTTTTTTTTTTTTTTCTTGCTACCGGTATTGTGACAGAGCTACTGCAAAGCTTTCCAGCAACATTGGAAATAATATTTATTTCTGTTGCAATGGTTAGGAGTTGAGGCCAAGGCTGGAGCTGGACTAACTTTTCCTATCCTGATACTACATGATGCAAAGGAAACTTGAGCGGAATTACTTACATTGCCCTCTCAATGTATTTCCCAGTTCTCTCCAGAGCAATTGCAGCTGCCATAGCTTCTGATGGCTCTGCATCAGACAACAGGCAGGAAAGCTTCTGCAGTTTTGCTGCATTTAGCTTGCTTTTCCAAGTTGCTGCAGTAGAGGTGGAGTTGTCTCTTGTATTCATCCTTGCCTGTGTTTCTTCCTTCTCCTCTAGCATGACTGTTAATGGCTTTGAAATATATGTTTTTGTGGCACAGGAGTAAGAGGACACCCTTGTATCTTTATATAACCTGTTATTGACTGTGGAACTAGCATATGACAGGAGAAAGTGGGAATAGGATCTATTTTTGGTCTGGCTCTACCCTCACCTGGTGAATTGGAGAAGAATAAAGTCTCTCTTTCCCTCCTCAAGCATACCAGTCAGCAGCATGTCACTGTCTCGTAGAAGAAAATCCACGCTGTTTATAGAGCACAAATCACAGTAAGAGTCCACTTGCCTATAAGTCAGTGGAAGAATCGTACAGTTCACAACAACTTTGCACTGCCTTGTCCTTTTGAGTAATTTGGGTTCAGAATTATTCAGATTCATCTGTGAGCAGCGATTCTCTCCACTTGTACAGAAATGACTGGAAATACTTCAGTTTACTCCTTCTGCCTTCAGGGCAAAGATTATAATAAATTTAAGATTATGATCTGAGAATATATAATGCCTTCTGTTTAAGTGCAATGGAGATAATTTTGTTTTTCATGGATACTGAATGCTAGTATGGATTCGGCAGCTCGGTTCTTATTTATCTTTCAGGCCATTAAATCTGACATTTAACTCTGTGGGAAACAGAAACCATTTTGTTCCCCATTCTTATGAAGTCATTAGAAAGGCTGAGGTACATCTGTAATGGCTGTCCATTAATACAATCATTATATTTAATAATAGGCAACTTGCAGGCTTGGATTTTCTTAACACCATTGCTGAGAGAACTACTAGTCCTGGTCTTGCCAAAGGACTATGGAGCTTTTACCTTCCTTCAGATGTAGGTGGTTGGAGATATTCAGACCACCTGCACCCCCTGCAATACACTGCCCAGCAGAACCAGGAGAGAAATGTAACTATTAGACTATCTTGCTTCAACCCATTCATGCACTGATGTTTCCTGGGTACGTTTTCTCACTTCTCTATAATACCAAAGTAGATTTGAGTTTTATGGCAGAAATTCTGAGTGGGTGCCGGGGATGTAAGCAACTTACGAAGCCAGTCTTGCTCCAGAGATACTACCCGGATGGCAGTCAGACTCCTCAGAAAGGCTCATTATCATTTCCTAATGTCATATTCCCATCATCAAGCAAAACAGCTTAATCTAATGCGAACAACATGTGCAAGATGTTTGAGTGTCTGGTGTCACCTATTCGATATATAAATATTTAAATACTAACTTATGGGATATTGTTTTTCTAACATGCAGCTCTGTGTTTTTCTAAGACACAGCAGCTATCCATCTGCCTCAAGTATACAAAAGCACCCATATTTTCTATAACTCGTGTGCTCTCATGTAATTGAAAAAAAGTCCTGGTTGCTTTCTGAAAAGTGACAGTAAATAATTCCATCTTCATGCTAGGGCTATTGAGTTATGCTGTCTCTTTCCAGTGATATAGTCTCACAGTCTTCAGATTAATCCTGTCTATACAGACCTGTTGAACACAGTGAGTTACTGCCGATCTAGCTGCAGGCAGCATCCATCCCATTCTGTTGATCCACGGGGAACAGAACCCAGCTCTTAAAATCCTTCCTTGGCTGGACTGAAGTTGGCGGTTTACAAGCCTGTATGAGCAGATCAGCTGCTTCAGGAAAGGCTGTCTCTGTGTACTTTCGATTAGGATGATCTTACAAGAAAGAGTAAATGCAGTAAATAGCTGAAAGCTGTTGTGCGTGACTAAAACAGGACAGAACTGAACTGTTGGTGTCCCAGGTTTCTCCCTCCTAATGCTCTATTATTTCCTCCGGATTAGCAGCCATTTCAATGAACCTTCCTTCCCCTAGCAGTTGTCTAAGAGGCCATTTTTGAGACTGATGCAATATCTTTCAAGATGACAGCGCTTTTCATAGAAACACAGGTTGTTGTCATATTCCTATCCTATTCCCATCCTTTTTCTATGTTGTCATATTCCTATCCTTTGCCCTAAAACCCAATACACCTGTATACCACACTGTAAAATGGACAGAATGATTTGTTTTTCCTTCCCAGACTTCTTTATGGCCACAGCAAAGATTTTATTTTAACACAAACTTTGTTGCTGTCAACGTAGCTACCTCACAGTTATGCAGATTTTCTATGGAGACATGGGGTGTCTTGTTTGTGGGGGGAACTCCAATTTAGCAAGGTGGGTAAAACTGCAACTCTTAATTGCATAGTCTACCTTATTACTTTATGCTTCAGCCTGCTCTGAGTCATCTGTTGTTCATTTCTTCCCTTGTGAAGTAATGAATCTGTGCTTCTCTTTGTTTTTCACTCAATTCAAACTCATTTTGCTTCTTAGCCTTTCTGATGCTGTTACTGTATTCCTATACCATTTCTTTATATTCACACTTTGTCCTTTCATATGATTCCTTATCTGAAACGCTAACAAAGGGAAATTTGTTTAAGAATTGATACAAATTGTTTAATTTCTTTTCAACTTTTATAGCAAGTTCATAAGTCTGGTTATTCTTACACACAAAAATAGTCATATAAATGCCTAAATTAATTGTGGATCTTGTACAGTCTTGTCACAACGTAAAGGATTTTCTCTTTCATTTTGAGTTTGTCACTATTTACTTTTACTGCAGCTGTGGTTGTGTGCCAATATATGATATTCCTATTCTGTAGCAATACTTTCCATGTAAACATATATGTGTGGATATCTGTCCTCTACAAATATAATTTTAAATCTAACATCTGCAATTCAGTTTCTGTGTCTCTGTTTTACCCTAATTTCTTAGAAGAAAATAGTCATCAGCAAATAGTTTCACTGCAACTGGAGTCAGTGGTGCCACCTGTATGGCTATGTTTGTGATGCTGCTGTTGAATAAAGGTACATATATACAAACTTTTCACCACCCTCACAGTAAAGAGGAAATTATTTAGAGGGTGGTGAGGCACTGGCACAGGTTGCCTGGAGAATCTGTGGATACTTCATCCCTGGAAGTGTTCAAGACCAGGTTGGATGGGGCAACCTTGTCTAGTGGGAGGTGTCCCTGCCCATGGAAGGGGGTTGGAATTGGATGGTCTTTAAGGTCCCTTCCAACACAAACTATTCTATAATTCTATGATTCTGTGATCTTACTTTCCAACAGTACCAGTAAGAGGGATATGTGTAATATAGGGACTGAGTTTAGGAGCCCAAACAGTTTGATTCCTACTTCTTGCAGTTCTGGCACAGCTAAGGTGCCTTACTTGTATCTGTAGTATGGACTAGTATCAGTCCTACCATAGTCAAATGATATGAGACTGAATAGAGAGGCATTATGAAAAATGTGAAGAATTCAGAGTATTGGTTAGGTAGAATTCATATATCTTAGAAAGTAGACAAATGTTTATTTAGAAAAATAGTTTATATTTCTATCTCTTAAGTGTTGTATGAGAGAATTATCTAAAGTGCTGTTTTGCCAATGATTTCAGAAGACACAGAATTACCCTGATGAGATTTTTTTAAAGAAAAACCTTGCTTTGAATATTTTTCTAATGAGATAATGATGTCATTTTGTCAGCTGTGCATTTTTTCTTTATCCCTATAAATGCCATAGCTGCTATGAATACATAAGATGTGATATTTTAAGGAAATTTACATCTTCACAGAGAAAGAGAGTTGGTATCTTTATCTAAATCAGGAAAACATGCAGTATTTAAATGAAGATACCTTCAAGTTCGGTCAGCACTTTGATCACAACAACCCCATGCAACACTACAGGCTTGGGGCAGAGTGGCTGGAAAGCTGTGCAGAGGAAAAGGATCTGGGGGTGCTGGTTGATGCTCACCTGAACATGAGCCAGCAGAGTGCCCAGGTGGCCAAGAAGGCCAACAGCATCCTGGCTTGTATTAGAAATATTGTAGCCAGCAGGACCAGAGAGGTGATCATCCCCCTGTACTCTGCTCTGGTGAGGCCGTAACTCGAGTTCTGTGTTCAGCTTTGGGCCCCTCACTACAAGGACATCGAGGCCCTGGAGTGTGTCCAGAGAAGGGCTACGAAGCTGGTGAAGGGCCTGGAACACAAGTCCTGTGAGGAGCGGCTGAGGGAGCTGGGGTTGTTTGGTCTGGAGAAGCTGAGGTCCATGGGAGACCTCATTGCTTTCTGCAGCTGCCTGAAAGGAAGGTGTGGGGAGCTGGGGGTTGGCCTCTTCTCACAGGTAACTAGGCCTAGAGGGAATGGCCTGAAGTTGCACCAAGGGATGTTTAGGTTAGAAATGAGGAGACATATTTTTTCTCAGAAAGAGTAGTCAGGCATTTTGCTACCAGTGGATTGCACAGGGAGGTGGTGGAGTCACCGTCCCTGGGGGTGTTCAAGGAAAGGTTGGACCTGGTGCTTAGGGACATGGTTTAGTGGGTGACGTTGGTAATAGGGTGATGGTTGGGCCAGATGATCTTGTAGGTCTTTTCCAGCCTTAATGATTCTATGACTCTGTGATTTACTTGAGCTTATTTAGAGCTTGTTTACTCAGATTCTGAATTTGTCTCTCCACTTCATGGACTGGTGTGTTTACAGCCTACCTGTAGGACTGTTTTCAGATGTTGTGTCTGACGTGAGACCTGAGAACTACAAGTTAAGAGGCAGAAAACAACAGTTTACTGAGTGCTGACTCACTGTAAACCAGCGTGCAAGCACTCTTCAGCCTGTTTCAGGACAAAGACTGTTTAGTTGAAGTCAGCTCCAGCAATGTCTGAAACTTATCTGTTTGACTTGGTGGTGAAGCAGAAAGCAGCTTTTGGAAGCTGCTGAGGACTGATTATTGTTTTATATCTTCTGAAACAGATTAAGGGATGAAACTATGAGTGAGCAGCTTTGCCAAGCAAGCAGCCTTGCCCACGGGGCAGCTGTGTGTGTCACTGTGCAATGGTTTGAACCTTGGCCATGTTTGGCCCATTTTCTCAGATACAGGGAACTGAGGGCAGCTACTCTAGATAGGGAAGTTAGGGGATGTCTTTGGCCTAACATTTATGGTAACTGGGCCAGTGTTAATTGTCATGTGATGTGACAAGGGACAAACAAGTGTTTCCTGCTCTTCTTTTTTTGGTAGCTTTCCATGCCTTAGGTGTGAGAAAAACATCTGAACTTTATTGAACTTTGTAAACAGGAAAGGCTTTTATTACCTTCTTCAGAGAAGAGCGATTTGAGTAATTTATTTGTAACAAAATGTCAACAGATCTATGTGTGATGGTACAAGACCAAAAAGATATTTGAATCTTTGAATATATTCCTGCATTGTCTTCTCTCAACTCATATAGCACAGCTAAAACCTTCTCTAATACATTAGAGAAAATGCTTCTGGGTCTAGACATATATTGCTACTGTGCTCAAATGCATAGATTACTATGCATATGCACTGTATGCAAAGGAGAGATGTTTGTGGTAAACCATACAAAATTAGCTGTATTTTTTGTTCTAAAATTCAATCAGAAAGAGAAACCTGGAATTGTCTAATGGTGTTTTTGATGGAAAAGAGGAAAAAGGTAAAACTATTTTGAAGGTTTAAAAGTATTTTTGAATTGTCTTGAAATGAATAATTCAGGCTTTTGGGGAATACATTCACAACTGCAAATTGTGATCAACACAGGAATAAAAATAACACAGATAAAAGGTTGAAACATGGAAAAGCAAAATAATAATAATAAAAAATGCCCAAGCCATTTCACAAACCAGATAAACTTATGGGACTAATTATTACTGTTGGTTTTGTTTGTTTGCTTGCTTTTCAGTCTGAATTGCCCTGTCTGACATTGTCTTCTGGTATAAATGTATTCTATAGAAGAGACTGAAAAGATCTTTTGTTAACAGGTTTGGAGAGAAGAGGGTAGTGAACAGAAAGGAAGGAAATAAACAGTGAGGGCAAAATGGATGTTGATGTAAGATTACTAGCCATAATACTTTTTCAGTCTAGAAAATTCAGGTGACTACATGTTGCAGACTGAGATACATGAAATCAGAGTTATGGCTGTATAGGCTTAATATATATAATGTATATATATATATGTAATGCAAATATAGTGATATTTCCATTATTTTATGAAAGTAAAGAGAATTTCATCTACCCCAGTTCTCAGGGGATAACCCAGTATATTTCCCATTCCTCCAGGTATTTCAAGAAAACCTGATAATTAGCCTCTGATGTATAGAGCCTGAATCTCCCCTATCATGAATGTACACTATAAGATCTTCATTAACTGCAGCAGATTCAGATTAAGTGAATTTGTTTAATACTCCCCTAATTATTGATAGTACGAAGTGCAGGCATACAAGATTTATACAGAGATTTGTGGCAATTACTCACAGAAATGAGTTACACAACTTACAGAAATGAGAACAGGCAATTTGTTTGCTTGTGTAATAGCCAAATGATCAAAAGTGGCCTAAATAAAGAGAATTGATCATCTGAAAGCATTTTTGTAGATATACACACCAGGAATACAATTTTGATTTTTTGGAAAAAAAAAAAGGAAGAAAAAGAAAAAAAGATTAAAGCTAAGCAATCAAAGCAGATTTAGAGCAGAAATATATGCTATGGGAAAAATCTCTCTTGATAATGTATGCCTTCATATCACAGTGTCAGGCTTGCTTTGACCATCTTTGATGCTTTTTATAGTTCCAAAAACTTACTTATTTTTGACCTAAAATTCCTGAGCCTTGGTTTTCTGTGGGTTAGACTATCGGTTCTTAGATGGCAAGTTTTAAATGTTTGCTTTTCACAGAGAGACACACATCTGTATTAAAAGACCTGTATCACTTCAAATGAAACAGGAGCAGAGGAGTATTGTCTATCAGATTGGTTGCTGTAAGCAGTTGCTTGTAGAGAAGCTCGGATCCTGTACTTAAAATGTACAACATATAAAGTATTCTCTAAAGAGCTCCTTACACTAGTGACTTATTATCAAATAATGCATAGCAAAATCTCCTGCAAGGCAGATTTTCCTACAATATGTATCTATGTCTTCATCATAGTTGTTCAAAAGCTTAGCTATCAGGCTCCTGGTAAATATAAAGTTTTAAAGTTAATCAAAAATACTATTATGGTATTGCTTTATTTGGTCCTTGTCAAGTGTGATTCACATTTCCTGCTCTTCACTGCAAACAAAGGACCAAGAAATCAAATAATAAAAAAATGGTGTTCTAATATATTGGGCTGACATCAGGGCTTTAAGCAAAGTATTAAATATTTTAGAGCTTCTGGTAGAAAGTTGTGAAAGTTGGGTATGTGAAACTATTGAGGTATCTATCATAGGAACTCAGCTATGGCACATCCCAATATTAAGA
This sequence comes from Oxyura jamaicensis, assembly GCF_011077185.1. Taxonomy (NCBI): domain Eukaryota; kingdom Metazoa; phylum Chordata; class Aves; order Anseriformes; family Anatidae; genus Oxyura; species Oxyura jamaicensis. Next base: position 21,684,551 of record NC_048895.1, read on the forward strand.
GTTTCTATGAAAATTTTAAGAAATTACATCATATGACTGGCAATGAGTGCTGTAATTGCTTTAATGCTGTCACAGATGGGTTAGTTTCCAAAGTCTGGGCCAGATTACCAACCTGTGAAATTCATGAAAAATGTTTGTGCTTAATTTAATGTGAGGGATTGAGTTCTTTGTAACACAGCCTTCTGAAGCATTTTATTTTCTCAGATTTTATTTTTTATTTATTTTTTATTTATTTTTTGTCTGGAGGAATTTATCTGTTGGAATTATAAGTAGTTGATCAGAAATGAAGTGTGCACTAATGTTTGGCTAAAAGTTAAAGTCCCAAGGGTCAAGCCAGATTTTCTTTTACTGAACATAATATTATTTTGCTTGTAGTTGGATGTCTATATTTACAAGTGGATTCCACAATGTTCAGGAGCTATAATTACATTCATTCTCTGAATGCTTCTCCATATATTCAAATATTTAAGATGATATATCAGAAATTTCAGAATAAGGTTATAAGACTGATGTATCACCACATTACTTATAATAGCATTGCTTGTCTATTTTGTTTGGTGGCCATCATTGCAAGTATTCCTATTTTCTAGAATATGAAATAATTATGCTACCTATATATTTTGAAGGAGTTAAAGAAAAAATAAGCAGTATGCTTCAGAACACTGACATCTGAACTCAGCAAATCCAAGTGCAACTGAAGCTAGGGAACAAAACAACTCAAAATTTTCAAAATTCGTAATTGAGATAATCAGAATATTGCACCACTTGGGAAGGAAAAATGGATAGGGGAGATACAAAATTGAAAAAAAAGGAGGGTACAGAAAAGAAAATAAAACCTTGTGAAGAGTATGTTATTCCCTTCTCCTTTGTCCTAATCAAAAACTATTGATACAGTTGAGAAAAGATACTTGAGAGCCGGGTTTGTGACTGCTACTTAGGAAACTCATGAATTAAAAAAGAAATTGTAGCAATGTAAGTCTTCATTCTCTAAAGAATGGATCAAATTATATACTTTGAGGCACACCTGACTCTTAAAATATACTGGGGCTCTTTCAGCAGCAATTAGACTACATGCTGCATATGCATGTTTCATGTGAATGATGCTTAAGAAAGAAAGAATTAATGGGAACACTGATTTTGATCTATTCATTTATAGCAAAGAAGCTGTGGTCTTTTAAAGCCTTCTGGAACATTTGAGATACAATTATTCAATCTTTTAAGGGACTCTGGGTAATTTATATTTGGGTTTCTGTTTCCTAACCTGTTCAATCAGCTGTCATTTGTAAAGTACTTTAAAGATATAAAACATGCTATAAATGCCATGTATCATAATTAGTAACTCACTGGTTTACTTTTATGTGTCTATTGAGTATTTTGGACAGGAAATACAGACAGAGGACATACATGTGTGTGAGAAGAGAGCATGTTATGATGCAATGACTTGTTCAAAAGACTACTTAAAGAGAGCCATGAAGGAAATGCTTTATCTAAGAACAAAAGCATGGTGACTTCTGAATATTACATCACCAAATGAGGAACCTACAAGCAAGACATAATTTCTACTGTAAGTACCATTACTACATACAAATATTTAATTTAGTTGAACTTTGCAAGTTGTAATCAGTTTCCCTTGCTCAAGATGGTGGACTAGAGTGAAGAGTTAGATTAACTGATTAATAATTGCATTGGAGAAAATGCCTTGGTGACATATGTTTCATTTATAAATAAAAGTGTCTTATTTTGGTTAATGACCTTCCTTTTGAAATACAGATTGTCTTTTAAGGTCTGATTAGACACAAAGTTGTGTATGAGTTAAGGTTTGCTATATCTGAATGGCATAATTTAGGAAAATTGCATGAATTTTCCAGTATGTTATTACTGAGAAGGCTTATTTGGGTAGTTGGAGATATCTTCAACTTTAATATGATCAAAATTCCACTGTAATACTGTGCATATTTATTTCCCTATAACAGTATGATGATTAATTTGGAGCTTGGATTAGGAAAATGTTGAGTAGACTGGTATTTATCCAGAAAACCACTTACAACATGCTTTCACTTCAACACATTAGTGTAAGTAGTCCTACCACAGTCATATATTGGAGGTCCTTCTGTTTTTCCTTGGGAATTATCAGCAGGTATGTAGGTTTTGACTGGAAAGTTTTCTTAAGCCCTGAAGAAAAATCCTATCCAAAATCTGAGAGAAAGAAATTAATGCTCTAGTGTTTAGACTGCATGAAACAGGAAAATCTGTTTGCAGATCTCTGTTCTGCTTGATTCAGACTTGTGTCGTAGGTTTCTGAATTAGGGATAAGTCTTTGAGCCACCACAAAAGGGGCTGTTCTGGGTTCAGAACAATTCTTTTTGCTTTTGTGTATTTAGTGTTCAAGTTTTAGTCTTTTTTTTTTTTTTTTTTTTTTTTTTTTTCTTCTTCCAAAACTTTAGAAAATGTCTACTTCCCTCTGGTGTGATGTATGAGTGTGCTTTGTTCATGACTAAGAAATATTCTGTTTCTGCTTGGTTGTCTGTAGTCCTCAATGATCATAAGGCTAAACATAATTTGAATAATATTTCTGGATTTGTGATAAACTACTTCTTATCATCTTCAAAATGGAACCTTTAATACCATATAATGGAACTTGATTCTTCAATGCAGTTCAGTTGTTGACACAGTTCTGAGTCTGCTTTGGATCGCTGTCTACATTTATGAAAGTGAACAAGAATTTGTATCTATTTGGAATGCTTAATTATGCTGAAATGATACCTTCCAAAATACCTGCCTTTTTTTTTTTTTTTTTTAAATGACCACTTTCCTTGAATTAATTAAATGCTTTCTTACATATTCTTTTACTACTCTAAGGTGTGTACTATACATATAAATGCTGAGGATGGAATTACTGATTAAAAAGCCCAGCCTATGGTGATTTCTCCTTGTTTGACATTCCTTCGTTCTCTGCTCTCTCAGAGTATCAGTGATCACATTTTTTTCTCTAGTATTATTTTAACTTTGTTTTCTGAAGCAATGTCAGAGGCTTTAGATAACCTGTTAACCATTAGCACTACATCCGAAGAATAAGTAGTTCTGAATCTTTAGGAAGCTAATTAACTCAAGCATTAAATTTTAAATTCTAAAAACAACTCCTCCCACCCCCCAAGTTATTTTCTGTCAATTTTTATCCCATGATCCTAAAGAGAATGGAAAACAACTGAGGTAGGTTGTACTGACGTACCATGGCTGCTGTTGCACCCAAGTGCGGTTGTTCCATAGCCTGCAGCACCACTACAAACTGTCCATGACAAATGAAGAATGCATTTGCGGAGTCAGGAGGAGACCTCAGGCAGGCAGAAGGTAATTACCTAACGAGAATATGAGAAAGGCCTCAGGACCACCTGGGAAAGAAGGTGTTGTTGCTGTTAGTAGGGTGCCAGGCAGAAAATGTTTTTAGATTATTTACTACACTGAGTAACCTACAGTGCAGTCATAATTTAAAATGATAGAACACTAAAGAGAAAAAATGTACAGTGTCAGTAATTTTCAACCTAGTAATGAAGCATAATGGAACAGAGCCATCATGCTATATTATACAATCTCCATTTTATAGAATGTGTGAATATAACTTCAGCGCAGATATTTGCTATTGGGTGAAATTGCACCAAATTTATATTTAAAAAAACAAAAACTACTTTTCAAAGGAAAAGTGAAGGAAGTAACTACTGTCTCCATTCTGAAATGGAAGTCTCACATGTGGACTTGGATTAATAGGACACAGCCCTTTTCTGTATAGGTGGCATTAAATCTGAGGGGTACATTCGAGTACATCTCACAAGAGAGTTGGTGGACCACATTTAAAAGGAAGGTGGAGGTGAATGTGAGCCATGGACTGCCACACAAAAGCCTTTTCATATGAAAAATAAAACAATGCTTATGAGCCCACATCAGACGTGATTTGCTTTGAACGTTGTGTCTAATAGACATTTAATCTATACATCTTTAGGGTTATTGATGCTGTTTCAGTATTTGCCAGGCAGGAGCTGCAAGAAAAGCTATAATTAAAAGGAGAAAGGTGAGGATGAGAGCAGAAATAAGGAAGAATCATAAACAGCCTAATATCACAACACCTCAACTTCTTTTTCTGAGGATACTGGAGAAGCTGAGATGACAGTCTGTTGAGAGAGTAGGAAAGAGAAAGTATTTCTGGTATTTTTAAATGCATTAAAACTAGCTATTATGTTTGAAAGTGAGGGAAAATAAGTAGGAGGCTGTCCCAGAACTGGCAGTAATTATTTGACCAACTATTCACCTTGCAAATATTTTTGCATTGCCCAAATGATGCTGCTGCCAAATGGATGATGTTTTATTCTTGTGGCCTCTGTTCCATTATTCCATTGGTCTTCAAATCTTCTAGTTTTCTAGATTAGTTAAGGAGCCACATCAGTGAATGTATCCAGCCATGTTTCAGAGCACCACAGCTATGAGGACTTAGTTTGTAGAGACTATTTGTATTTATTTATGTTTAATGTGTATGTTTTGTGTTTCTGCTGGCCATTGGTGTACTCTAAGATTTTAAATTTGGACGTGTACCAAGTGCAGGCCAGGTGAAAGCTGAAAATTGTCTGGGACAAGATAATGAGACAGGTTTTGAAGAAGGTTGAGGAAAAAATAGATGGATATTGTTTCCCAATAACTGTAAAATATTAAGTCTAAAAGACTTGCAGTACTGGCAAAGCATGTTTGAGAAGTAGAAAGGCATCATATTGAGATGAAATAGGTTCTTCATGCTCTCCTTGTATTTTAATGATTGATTACCACAGATAAAATACATGGTAGCTTAATTTCCTCATATGTATAACCACTTCCCATTTCTACTAATATGCAATGAAAAGAGAGGGTTTACTTCATGCATCCACTTCTGGAATTGCTCAATGCTTGCAGGCAAATTCTTATAACATTCAACATGTTCTAATGCTGAGATCTTCAGTATGATGTGGTAAGCCACAAAGTAACGTGAAGACAACTACCTTTTTGGCATCCTTCCACTGCTTTATTTATTACATCAGTCTTTTTTTTGACTAGTGGAGAGAGAGAAAAAAAAAAAAAAAGTGATTTAAAGTAGTCAAGGCCACTTTTTATCAGTTTTGTGTTTTGACACAATACATACTACATGAAACGCTGTACTTAATACATAGAGATGTCCAAGCATGATTTTTAACTTACTCAAAGAGAGCATGCTGCTCTTAAGGGAGGTCAGAGTGGGCTGGGAGACGGATCTTTATATTTTTGCCTTTTCCAGTAACGATGAAATGCAGGATAACAGTAAGATGTAATAGACTGTTGTCAAGGATTCTACAACAGTCTAGCAGAAGTTTGATTATATATATTTTTTCTACATCTTCCTTCATATCCCCAGGAGTTTAGGCTAGGATCTAAAAATTTATTTCCTAACAGTTCTGCCTGATTAAGTAAAATAAAACCTTTTACACTGCAGTGATGGATAGAGTAGCTAGAAATGCATCTTTGCAGGTGGGTGCTGCTCTCCAGCTCTGCAGGGCATTTAATTTCTGCTTCCCCATACTCTATGTATAAAATGAGATCAAGATGACAATACCCCCTTGCTCTTGCTTTTTGTCTCCTTTACCTATCTGAATTACAACGTTCCTACAGACGGAATTTTTTCTTGATGTGTACTTCAGTATATAAAATAAAAGGATGTGTGTGTGTGGGGAGGCCCTGGGAAAATACTGTCCATTCCCAACTGTGCCCTCTTCCCAGAGCTCCTCCTCCTGAGCTCCTCCTCCTCAGACAGCCATGATCAGCACCTTCTCAGCCTCATCAAAAATTTGGTGGGTGGTTTGTAGGGTCAGGAAGTTTAGCCAGCCAAGCTCCGTGCTGAGGCTTTAAGAGAGACAACACAGCAGTCACACATCAGGATGCTGGAGATGAATTTATTTTCATCTTTCCTGATACTGGAATGATCTAGGGGTGCAGTTAACCGGGGGTTCTCTTCTCCCAGACAACTTAAATTGAACCCATACACTTTGGGCAGGTTCTACGTTTGGGCAGGTTTCAAGATAGAAATCCAAAATATTTGGACAGAACAAACCAGTGTGATTTTTGTGAATAAGCACTAAGTGAAAAGAGCTGTAACTTTGAGTTTTGGCCTCCTGAAGCATTGTTGTAATTGCAGTCTTCAAAAGCAAAATCAGTGGCAAATGTTTTGGAACATCAGCCTGTCATCACTGTTCAGCATCTGCTGCTTGTGCTTTGCAAGGAGATGAAGACCAGCTTTTTTGGTCACTATTCCATGAAGGAGCACGTAATGGATCAGGCAGATGGTATGTTGTCTGCAAATTGCTGCAAGTGTGATAGATAGGTGCTGCTCTGCACCTGTGCAGGGGTACAGTGTGCTGCAAGGGCTCGTAGTGGTGGGAGCAGCGGGGGAGGTGAGCTGGCAGTGGTGACCTGCCGTGCTCTGCCTCTACAGCCCAGGGAAGGAGAGGCAGGAACCAAGTACTCATCCAGGCAAGGGAGACCCCCATGTGAGGCAGAGGGTCGCTGGTGATAGAGGTTTCTGCAGAGAACTTTCAGCTTGTCTCTGTCAAACTAGGTCAAGCTGACTTCAGCACAGCTTTGAGCTTTCCATCTCTCTGTGCTTCAAAGAATTGAAGTCCTTTCTGTGCATAGAGTAAAGCAACTGCACTTTAGTAAAATAAAAGAGAGACAATTGTGACAGCTTGAGTTCTAGATTGGTACTTTAATCCTTTAGCTGAAATGCAGAGAATTTCCATAGCAGCACTAATAGTCTTTGCCTTTTATTTCTTTCTGAAACTTTAGTAGAATCAGCCCTCTAAAAGGAAGACTGTCTTGAAATAAATCCACTGCATTGCAAGGACATATATCTAAGTAATCAATATTTTTTATTTTAATTTTTTAAAAAGTCTCGTGTTCTATGTTTTGAAACAATGAGAAAGATAAAAAAAAAATCACTCTCTGAAATATGTCTTACACATTCAGCGAGTCTGCACTCTTCGATCTATAAAAAAAACATGCCATTCTTAGGCATAAAAATGATGTTCCTTTGCCAGTCCATAATGTTTTACGCAGAAACCTATCTTAACTACTATATTTATTTCAGAAAAAATGTGAAATTAAAAACAAAGCTCAGAATGCATGAAACCACGTGAGACAACAAAAAAAAAACATTAAAATGCCAACTGAGCTTGAAGCATCAAATTTTGCAACGTTCTAGTTAAAAACAAGTAGAATGAGAAATAGGATGTTATTTTAAAGAATGAAGTGGATTTCTTTGATGCATGATATCTAAAACTTTTTAACTAATGCCTAGGTTAAAATAAAGGCATTTTCTCCCTTACTCTAGGTTGCAAAGTAAATATTGAGCTGGATGGAGTGCTCTTTTCTTAAACTGAAGCTAAAACTGCAGTTTTGTTCTTTTCCTGGATGAATAGTCCTCTTGTAGCAGATAACTATACATGTGGCCAGCAGCCACAAAGTAGCACTTGGAAGCAGCTTTCTAGACTTAACCTTGGAGCCACATCTTTGATTCTGGCTTATGAAATGGATTTACAAAAAAGCAACAAAGACAAAAGCCTATTTCTTTCATTCTTTCATTCTTTCCCTCTGTCTCTTCCTTCCTTCCTTCCTTCCTTCCTTCCTTCCTTCCTTCCTTCCT
>NC_048895.1:21692337-21705631 GCF_011077185.1 Oxyura jamaicensis
TTCCTTCCTTCCTTCCTTCCTTCCTCCCTCCCTCCCTCCCTCCCTCCCTCCCTCCCTCCCTTCTCTTCTGTTCAGAGAAAAACATTTGCAGATCCACAACCATCACTTTTTCTCTGAATAAAACACATATGTATGTGCTAAAATTTAACTATCATGATAGGTAGTTTTCATTACTTCAGAATATTTGCTTTTGGGATTAATAGCCAAAAGAAATGTATGGCAGTAAATTGGTAGTCCAGGTTTGACATTTGGGCCAATTTAAAGGCTACTAACATCACCTGGAGTGTCTTTAGAAGATTTTCAGGGAGATGAATATATCCCATATTATTTATTTATTTATTTACCATGTTAGTATGAAGAATGTCTGTTCCTGGTTACATGTAACAACAAATACTTTTAAATTTTGAATCTACATGTAAAACTATTTACCCTCCCCCCAGATATCCAAAATATATCCTAACAATGATCTGAATTATTTACTTCTTATCCTAGTCTCATGGTCTCTCGACAAGTTAGAATAGTCACTTATTTGAAAGCTTGGTGGTGAAATCAAGTGATCCAAAAAATGTAACTAGGAAAGTTTTATTTACTTAGGTTCATGATTAATATTACAATATAAATGTTTTTTTTTTTTTTTTTTTTTTTTTTTTTTACTGATGATGTGAGGTGGGAAAAGAAGCCCAGAGAAGAATAACTTTTTTTTCCACAAAAACTAATGAGTAGTTTTAGAAGTTGTTGTACTGGAACAATATATTGGATAGAGATAGAACAGCTAGAAAGCAGGTTAAAGGAATTTATAACCTCAGTTTTTCCTGCTACCTGATAAGTATATCAGTCTCCATATATAAAATCAGTGGGATTCCATACAGGCGTAGCAATCCATTTAGGATTGATTGACACATAGAAGAAACCATGCTAACCCTGTGTTCTAAGCCAAAATATGTTGCTTATTTCTGTATTTAACACGGACCAAACCTCATGTAAAATCTTTAAAAAAATGTTTTAATTTCATCTATTCCTTCCAGTACTTAAAGGGGACCTATAAGAAAGATGGGGAAAGACTGTTTATCAGGGACTGTAGTGATAGGACAAGCAGTAACAGTTTTAAAGTAAGAAAGGGTAGCTTTGTATTAGATATAAGGAAGAAATTCTTTACTATGAGGGTGGTGAGGCACTGGCACAGGCTGCCCAGAGAAGCTGTGGATGCCCCATCCCTGGAGGTGTTCAAGGCCAGGCTGGATGGGGCTTTGGGCAGCCTGGTGTAGTGGGAGGTGTCCCTGCCCATGGCAGGGTGGGTGGAACTTAGATGACTTTTAAGGTCCCTTCCAACCCAAACCATTCTGTGACTCTATGATTCTATGTTCATACTGGAAATGTTATGCAGAGGTTATTTAGGGGAAAAGTGATTCTGACTTCCCTTCCTCAAATAATTGAATTAATGTAGTCTGTATAATACTATAATCTGAAAGTCTGTTAGTACAATATATATATATACTTAAATATATATCTTTTTAACCTACAGTCACTTGAGTGATGGAATGGTGGTTGCTGAACTGTTCATATGAAAGCTCATCAAGTTACACAGTTATCACAGAATCTCCAGTTTTATTATCCTTTATGCCATTGAGAAATGCCTGCTATTTTGTTCTGTTTTCATTTTCATTGTGTTCCAAACCAGAAGTGTATCATTGCCTAAAAATATGGTGGTAGGTAATAAAGAAAGGCATGTGAAAGGTCAAATCTCTTGCAAAGTAGCAAAAGCGCATAACTTAAATTTAAATAGAAACCACAGTATATGATCAGATATGTACAATTTATGGGTTGTCATATTATTTATAAAATAAAGAACATTATCATTAAGGGTGCCTGGGACTGTAGCAGTGTTGAATAAGGCAAAATTCCCATCGACTTGCCTTTAGATGTATGTTGGGTTCTTGTGGGTGCAGAATATCTTCTTTGCAAAAGCTCAGTTATGTGGAAAGCTGTGGGGAGGCAGGACTGTAACAGGACAGTGATGGCAGAACTATGAATGCCTCCAGCTGTATGGTTTGAGGTTGTGCTGTGAGGCAGCCTGTATGATCTAGGCAGAAAATCACCAACTCTTAAGCAGAGTGTCTGTCCCGGCACAGACTGGCAGCCTTCAGAGGTAAGAATGAAGAGAAGTCTTTTGTCATCTCTACTGAATTCCCAGCCATCCTTTTCGCTGACTGGGTAGGGGTTTGTCTGGGAACAGAAGTGTTGGTTTCTCCCCAGAGTATTCAATGATCCATTGGGCACTCTGAATTTGTTATTTTAAACCAACGTGAAGGTGTGCATCAGAGCTCTATTTCCCATAATCTCTGGGAAAATTGATGGGAAAGGAACTCATGCATACAGTTTACTTTTGCTGAGTTTATTCAGCATTGTATATTGCCTTAGCCATGCATGGCTTTTGTGTAAGGACGTAATTATACCCTGTACTCTAGCTATGGTTGTCTTATTTGCATCACTGCAGAGTTAGCATACAGTAATAGGATGTAGGCCACTTGTGGAAGATGAATGCCTTCATCCAGGCTGGTGGCAGACAGAACTAGACAGGAGGAATGCAGATCTGGCATAGCAGGGACAAGGCTGTGTTGCTATTATTTGCTGCCATAAGTCGGAGCTGGTAAGAATTTTTTTTTGAGGTGTAATAGAATGTCTTTGAAGACAGAAACCATTTTTTCAAGAGAAAACACCACCTTTGCTCACAGGAAAGCACTGGTCTAACTAAAGCTTCTCATGGGAACCTGCATTTCAGCTCTACCATGTGCACCTAGCCTACTTGCTGGTGCTGGGCTGGCCCAGACACTGGGTCAAGCAGATTTATGCTGGCTCTTGAGTCTCCAATATTCCCAGAAAAGCTCCTTGACCTACCGTCTGGTTCCTTCTGTGGCATGTGTGAGGGTCTTTCACCTAGCTCTTCACAGAAAAAAACACACAAAACTTGTTTCAAACAGTTTTCATTCTTACAGTACAAGGAAGTTTGCATGCATGGAAACATCTAGCTCCTGGCCACTTCTGGTGTCAGTGTACACGCTGCCTTTGTAGTTTAGCTTCAGCAATTGCCTGGCTCCTTAGGTCCTCCTCAGCAACAAAGAAGTCATGTCAGGCTCTGACATCCCTTAGACAAAACACACACAAAAAGAAGAATTTTATTTACCCAAATTAAGAAGAATAATTCTGAACAGCAGAGAAAATGGGGGCGGAAAATCCTCAAAAAAAAACCCAACCAGCATTTAGATAACCAAACAACCCACAATCAACCTATTCTCAGTCTTCTGATTCATCTTCCTAACTGTATCCAAAAACACTTATTTTGTTCTCTCTGACTGCAGTTCCATCCCAGAAGGGGTTGTCCTCCTTTTCACTATGATATTTTCTCTGTTTCACATGGGAACAAGCACAGCCTCTTCAGCAATTTCCAAACACGTATTATCAACAAAAATATGTTGTAGAGGTAGGTAACCTTGCTAACCTTTGCAAAAATCATAGAAAAGAGTGTGGGGATTATCTTAGAAAAGGCGAAGAAGGGTTGGTATCATAAAAAAAAATGGAAAAGGTAGGCAAAGAGTGTTCCCACTGCTTTTTAAATTTGTCTTTAAAATTTTTACTTGGCACTTTGACAGCTCACAATTTAAATTTTTTCCATCATCTTAATATTTAATCACAATTTTTAATTATACTAGTAACTCCAGGCTACTTCTTAACTCAGCAATAACTCCATCTTCTATTAATAAATGGCACATATCTTCAGCTTTGACACTTACTTGCTGTGAGTGTTATGGCTTTGCTAGAACATGCAGTCCTGGACATTGTTATTGCCTCTTAAATCTCAAATCTCCTCAAGTTATCAGTACGGTGTTTCACCCTGATGATGATAACTTAGTATAAAGATGTTCAGTTTTCACTGTGGTTCCTAGTGTTACTGTTGCTAAAAAATACAGGAAATTAGAGAAAAAAGTTCTTAAAAAAATCTTGTTCTACAACACTTTATTATTTCAGAAGATTTTTCTTCTCCTTAGCTGGAGAAGGGGCACACTGGTATCTGAAAGCTGTGGACTGCAAGATCATATAAAGGCCTTTTTTTTTTTTTATTTTTTATTTTTTATTTTTTTGATCTGCATGCCAATTCTGGTGTTACAGCACTCATGTGGCAGTGGTTTGGAGGCTGCTGGGGGACATGAGCCAATGGGCATGACTTCTGCTGGGATGCAAAGGCCATCCAGCCCAAATCCACAAGGGAACAGTAAATGATCTGGGACTTGCTGAGCTACCCGCTCTCCCCACAGCTCTCTGAAGTTTCTGGTCTATGCGGCTCTGTGAAAAGTGGAGAATGTGGCTTATGGGGTCAGGAAGGTTCACCAACTCTCTTGACCCTCTGAGACCAATTTCTTTTTTTTTTTCTTTTTTTTTTTTTTTTAGTATATATATATATATATATATATATATTTTAATTTATTTTTTTTTTAGGCAGTATTTCAGATAAACCTCTATATAAGCATCTACACTTACCAGGCTCTATTTTACAATGTGAGGTTTGTGTTCTCAGCCTCCCTGTTGAGAGATTGTTCCAGAAGCTAGCACTTCTCATGCTTTTTCTGATTTCCAGCCTAAATTTATTCACAAAATGGTTTTGTTTTTGTGCCAGCATGGTCCATTAGCTCAAAAAAGTCATTTTGATGTATCCACATACAGCAATCAGATATTTTCTCAGCTTTCATTCTGCCAGAATAAAGTAGATGAGCTCTTCCAGTTTCCTCTGACACAATCCATCTAGAAATATTTTCTGCTCCACATTGGGTTAACTTTTGTGGAGCATCAATGACTAGAGCTAAGTGCACTTTTCCTGCTTCACCAGCTCCTGTGGGTTAGCATGCAGCGCTCTGATAGCACTTGCTGGCCAAACCCTCTCGCATATATATTGGTGATATTAGCAAAAATAAATCAATATAAAGATGATTTAACAAATAAATTTGGTTAAAATTGACTAGGAAGGCCTGGCTTATTATTAGTTTTTATTTGTTAGTTGGAAAGACTCATCAGAGTTACAAGATCCAACCTGAGCGTTTTCAGTAATTACTACCCACAAACACTCTCTGATACATGAAGAAGACAGTGAAAAAGAAACATGCATCCAGTGTTAGAAAAGTAGAAAAAAGAATGTGAGAGGTGAAGAGCCTGGAAGAGCAGCTAAGGACTACAGCTGCTGGAATCCTCTAGAAATGCATCAGACAGAGGGACTGAAAGAGGATTTTGTCTTTTCAAAAAGAAAGTTTTCTAAGAAGAAAGGTGGGCAAAGCTAGCTATTTTTTTTATTTTTATTTTTTCCCTAGTAATTTTGGGCCAGAGGCATTGGATACAGTTTATTAGCCCACAGTTATAGAAGTCTAATTACCATCTTCTGCTAAAAAAGTCAGGAGAGTCATACTCTTAGAATGAATGAAATTCAGAGAGGTATTAATTGCTTGTGAAATACCCTAAAGAGAAATTTATTTAATATTTGTAAAAAACTCATGCTTATTTCAGTGTTTATAGGAACCATATTTTGAGATCAGGTTGTGGTGGACTTTGGAGACCAGAAATGAGCAAAAAACATTGTATGAGTCTGACTTACCTTTGGAAGAAGCAGTATTACTTGGTCAGGTTGCCAAACATGCTTAGATGGGACTGCATTTTTAGAAAGAAAAGAGGTGACAGCACAGTAGACTGGGTGAACAAACAAGTCTTATTAAATAAATAAATAAAAAAAAGGATTGGCAAAGTGAAGAAAGTCTTCAAGAGATCAATTATGGAGAATGAATTTGCAAGAAGTAATGTGAAAGTTTACACTTGAAAGAAAAAATGGGGAACAGAACAATGTCTGGCCTTTGACAGAGCTACTATTCTGGAAAGAAACTAAACTAGCTGTGGGAAGCCATACCTAAAAGGAAATTCAGTATAAGTACTTTGCACAGTGTAGAAGATTGTTCTGTAGAAATTGCTCAGATAGAGACCTATTTCAGATGAGTGAAATGCCCTCTTGAACATGAATGGAATTGTTGTTGCTTATAAACTGGATATTGATACACCAGTCAATACAAAAACTTAAGTCAATCTGAACACGAACAAAAAAGCCCATATTGTGCAGTGACAAACTGTTCCATAATAGCAGTATACAAACTCAATATAATTGCATAGAATTTTACTTTTTATTGAAGGAGACAGAGGCAGTACTTCATCTCACAGGGAGAATATAGAAGCTAAAAAACACTTACAGGCAGAAAGAAAAACATAGATTAAATGAAGACAACTAAATGAAGATATAGACAGCAAAGCACAAATTATAAAAAGGCAAATTTCACAAAGAAACAAGAAAATGAAAACAGTAATTACTGTTGTAAGAGAATGCTAAGGAAAACGTAGAACAAAGATCAGAAATTGTTAAAGATGGGTGTAATAAGGAAACTTCCTATTATATCCATTTTATGATTTGGACTTTGTAGAAGAAAATGTCCATGACAAAGGAGAAAAATGGCCCAGTTCTTTCAGTGCACATTGACAACTAAGTACGCAGAGAGCTGAGCCACAACCTGCTAAAAATTTATTTTCCATAGGAAACTCCATATGTAATGTTTTCAAGTCAGGATTTTCTGTGTCCCTTTGATGAAAAAGGAACGCTTTTCTACCTCTAAGAATTAATTAAATAAAGAGCAATTCACAATGTTTAACTTGCATATGATATGGTAATAAGGACACACACATCTCTAGCTAGACTTAGCGGTCTCTACTAATGAGAAGATTTCTGGTAAGGACTAGAGGAATAAACTGCTTGGAATAATTGCCATTCTCTCCATTGTGAATTAATGGGTGACTGTGGTTTCACTTGGCCTGTACACCTATTTTTAATATTACAGATAAGTGGGTTTCTATCATAGTTCCAGTTTATCCAAAACCAAGCTGTGTACACTTTTCAGGTAGGCATTTTTAGTGTTTGCCTTTCGAGTTTTCATGCAGATAGCATTTTCTGAGAGCTGTGCCCTGTTGAACACCCACGGAAACTTCTTAGGTAGGTAGGCTACTTCTGTGTCATGGTATATGGGAGACCTACATTTCCCTGGGCTCAGAATCAGATGCTGGCTGAATGCCAGCTTTGTACCGGGGCAAGACCCAGGCATGTGCCAAGCTCCTCATCCCCGCACCTCTCTGCCCAGTTCCCATGCCAAGGAAAGCTCAAGCCCAGAGCCTGAGCATGAACCATGGCATGTTGCCACCAGGCGTTGGTCTGAATGATCTGTGGAGCAGGACCCTGGGACGTGCCAAGGCTTGCATAGGAACATGAATATAGCCAGAGCCATAGATAATGTGAGAACTGAGTGCCTCTAAGTTTTTAGGCTTCCTTTGAAGTCGATGGGAATTTGCTGGAATACGTTTTGTGTAAAAATGGAATAAAAGAGTTCAGTTGTGGCCTGTTAGGACATGGGTGCCAGTAGTAAATGCTTTATTGCCAAAATCATAAGTAGCTAAAAATGTGGGGATTAAGAATACCCCACCCAATGCCTTGCTGGTTAAAGCATTCAAAGGGAGGTAGAAGCTGTGGGCCCATATCTCCTCTCCTGTCTCCTGGGTGAGTGCTTCAGTTACTGAGTTGCACTGAGCGATGCCTTCTAGCTCTTTGTTCTCTTTTTGCCTACCTTCCCACTTTTTTTACTCTGTCCTGTCTTTCAAAAGAAAACACCAAATTGACACCTGTAATCCAGTGTGCAAATAGATCCTCCCTTGAGAGGTTTAAATCCCAGAGTTTGACAGGGTTTACCTCTGTTCTTGCTGTGTTGCCCAGTGACTAGCTCATAGCAGTTCCTGGAAGTTGAGAGTTCCTCTGTCGAGTGACTGGCTTTCTTCCTTTGTTAAACAGGGAACTCGAGCTCTAACTTTGGTCTGCATATGGTATGTTTGAAAGGTGACAAACATTAGGCCTGTAAACATAGAGCCTGGTGGCTTAAATCATTGTGTTGCCTACGTCCAAAGCCCATAAGAATCGAGGTGCAAATGATGGTGACCAAACCTTGGCTGCCTTTATGTACACTGGTGTAGTCTAAGTCAGTGGGATCACACCGGTATGCAGTAATGAGACATGGAGACATGGACCTGGACTGGGAGAAATACTGGCTCACCGACCCTTGTCTTTCACTACTGCAGGCTACTAGACCATGCAATGCCTTTCACATACAGGCTAGCCTCCATGAATCCAGCTTGACATTATAAATTCTGTAGCATTAAATGAATATGAGGCTAAGGAACATAAAGTTAATGACTCTACTTCTATAACATCTGAATGATAGCTCTGATCTTTGTTGCATTATAGGAGTATATAAGCAAGGTCATTAGGAGTATATAAGGAGTGTATAAGCAAGATACCCATATTTATGTCACTATTATAAACTGATCACGATGTACTAATATTATAATAATAATTAGAGCCTACAGTTGCTAAATAAAGTATGTATAGATAATACAGATGTATACCTACCTATAATGTGCAAATAATGTACTGAAAGATGTGCTGCTGTTAGTTCATCAGTAATTGTTTTATATGGCTTCAATGTTATTTACTTTAAGAGAAACGTGGCTGGGTGTGACTCTTCAAAATCCAAGTTGTGTTTTTTCGTATTCAAGTTTCTGTTAAATATTCTACAGAGCAGCTATCTTGTGTATGTTCTTCCCTAAGCAGTCATTCTGAGTGACTGATAGTTCAGCAGTTATTGACAGGTTGCTTTCTTGTCTAAAACCAGAGGAATGTGTGGACCCTTGTACACAGTAAGCATTT
This sequence comes from Oxyura jamaicensis, assembly GCF_011077185.1. Lineage (NCBI taxonomy): Eukaryota > Metazoa > Chordata > Aves > Anseriformes > Anatidae > Oxyura > Oxyura jamaicensis. Next base: position 21,701,162 of record NC_048895.1, read on the forward strand.
GAGTAATAACGAAAGTGATTGATGAGAATAAGATTTCTTTTTACTCTTCTGTCATGAGCAACCTATTGGGATCAAGAGAACATTGGGATATAAATTAATCTTCCTTGAGTTATTCTAAACAGTCATCTGATGGGAGATTTCTTTGATCTCATTCATTTGAAATTGATTAAGTCTGTTAATTACTCTGCTTGAACTGAGTTAGCAGGAATTTTCTGCATGTTGCAGCATCCTTGATGGTTTGTCTGCTGGCAAGCCAAACAAGCAAACTTGGTAAAGAATTCAAAGGGAGGCGGCGTCAGTGTGGTGTTTGCTGACTAAGACTGATGATGACTATCAGTGATAAATATGCGTCGAACTGATCAGATGTAGTTTGTTTCTGTGCTTGGATTTTTCACTGAAACTGTCACTGGTTAAAATGCATAAACAGTCCTTGGAGCAGGAACTCATGTCTTCCTCTGCCAAGTGAATGCAGTATCGCTAAGCCAGGAAGGTTTTCTCTCTAGCTCTCTATGTCCTTTTCCCACCTCATGAATCCTGAATTCTACAGGAAGAACTGGGATCTCATGAGACTTGTTTAATGCCTGCTGGATTACAGTATTGTTGTATATCTAAGGAGGTGGCTTGAATCTCATGCCATCAATTTATTACCCTGATGCCTGTTGAATGGTTTCTGATTCATACTGACAGTGGGAGCTAATCTCCTACCTGGAGTCTGATTTTTTCCAGTAACCAGCCTTGGTCTTACAAGCTAGAGGAGAAAGTTGGGGTGCTTGAGACTGTAAGAAAAGGCTGAAGTAGACTGAAGCATTTGCCACATACTGAGGAGATGGGTTGTAAAGATTTGCTAGGCATCCTGGCATCTGTCTTATCTCTAATTAGTGTTCAGTTAAAAAATTAAATTAATTTATAATACTAAAATGTTAAGATAAAATAAAATCAGTGACTATATCTGCAGAAAGTGATGAGAAATGAAACTATAAAACATGCTGTAGCTAAATCTCATTCTAGTTGGCACTCGAGCCAAAATAATTTCCAAAATAATTCCCAGAGCTCTCAGGCACTGAGATCTGGTCCTCTTGCATCCTGCCTGCCATGTCTTTGCTCTGTAGAGATGCTTTTGGAGTGCCCTTCTGTGGCAGCACAGGCTCAGGCAGTAGTCAGCAGCTGCCTGACTCTGAAGAAACCTTTTATTCAGTACGGAGGCAAGATGTAATGACAAGCTCAGTACTTGGCCTGAGGGTAAACAGGTCATTTACCTTTTTTCAGTAAAATTCTTTCTGCTGAAGGCAAAGGAGCGTAAACTTTCTAAGCACCCATGTAAGTATATTACAATTTATAACACTCAAGTGTAAAACTATTTTTGCACCAGTACATAGGTGAGAACAATAAACAGCTCAGTAATACCTCTTAGTGACTAGACACAATCACAGGACAGCACGCTTGAATCCAGTAACGTGTCAGGGACCGGTGATCTCTAAGTGTGGCTTGATGGAACTGGGTGAGTCCCAGCGACAGGCTCTCTCCAGGAAGGCGACAGATGTAGATTTAAATTCCTGTACACAGAAGGAATAATTGGAGTCCTTTTCCCCTATATCCTGAAAGAGTTCTCTAATCATTGCACTGTTGCATAAAAACTGGTGGAGGCGTTCATTTTATTTCTGTTTTAAAAGAAAGTGGCAACCATCCCTACATTTTACATAAAGTTTGTTCTGCTAGCCTTCCAGAAAAGCCTTCCAAATAAACTCCCCTGAGGAGATAAGTAAGGAAGACTTATTTTCTGGATCAATTGGGCGTAAGAAAGACATTAGTGTTGAGCAGCATGGTGGGAAGTGTTTGTGTCCAGAAGCAGAAAGCTTGCTAAAGAACATCAGCAGTGAAAACTGAGCCATGCAGAAGTTAAAAGAAATAGGGCTCCTGAAGATCACAGCTCTGCATGTGGAAACCTCTGTCCAAGTCAGATGTCATGTCTGTGATGTCTGTGTCCTGCACAATGACATAGGAAAAAGGAAAGTAGCTGGCGTAGAGGTAACTCCAGAACTTGAGGCAACACACAATTGCCATGGAAGCACCGTATTTGAGCTAGCTTGCCATGCTGAGAGCTACCAGCTTGTGCTGCTGTGAAGACCATACCTACCCTACCTTCAGGAGCTGCCTATTTTTGTGTTGTGCCACACAAGCTTACACATGTAGCAGCTTCCTCAGAATCCCCACACGGCAGCTTGTGGGGGCATCTGTTGTGATGTGCAGGTATATCCACAGCCCTTCGCATCTGGATTACACCATGGTCAGTAGATGTGCTAGCAGGATGTGGGACCTACTACTCCCTGTCACCCTGTAAGGTAGGAATAAGGGATATTTTCTGCTCAAGTCTACTTTACTAGTCATAGTATTGTGATCATAGTTGACTTTCCAAAATCTTATAGGCAATTTTTTATGAGTAAGAAAAGTCATTGCATCTTTCCTCTAAAATGAAGAAGGAAATTGCCAATGAGTCCTCAAGAATATAGTGCAAATGTTCAGCCTGAGGCTTCCTTGCTCCCTGCTTTTGTTGTATTTCGTCTATTGAGATATTCTTAGTGGATAAAGCCTTAAGTAATTTTTCTGAGTACTAATCTCCTTAATATCTGAAGTTGTTATGAGAGCGAACATGAAAAGCCAGGAAAGCAATAATTTCAGGAATTGATTTCTTTATGTTTTTATTTTTCGTTATTTTTTTTCCTACTAACTTCTCTTGGCAATCATGATTCTTAAATTTGTATTTTCCCATTTTTTAACAAAAACACATTACAGAAAGTTTACATTTTTTTTTTTTATAGTAAGTTATTTATATTCTATCTGTTGCCAATATAAATAATTTAAAGGAAAATAGATTTTATGAAGGAATGCCATTTACTCTGTCATAAACTATTTTGTAAAATCTCACTTTGACCACTTATGCAACAGGGCAAATGATCTTTTTGGGCAAGTGATTATAAAAATATTAAATTGTTGAGGATTCTAGAAATAGAGTGTCCTTTAAGTCCAGGCTGCTGACATATCACAAGGATTTTATAATATTAATATTAGGTGTTTTATGTGAAGTGGTCATATAAAGTAATTTCCTCACCAGTCCCAGTCCCAGTCCGAAGTGTGTCTGGTTCCATTTGGTGTCTGGGGTATTTACATTTGGGTTATATTTATATTTGCTCTTCAAAATGGAAAATGTGGGCCAATCTTCCCCCAGTAGTACTTCTAACTTCCTTCGAGCTAGAGACCAGCTTGCAATATTCCCTCTAACAACTGAAAATAAAAGATGAAACTGTACAAAGCAACAAATCAATTTCTTTACATGTTTGACATCAGTGGCAAGACACAATTGAAATCATTATTTCTAGCAAAAAAAAAAAAAATAATGTAAAGATGCAATGCAAACTCCCTAAAACTGAAAGGCTGAGTATGAACCTGTAGCTTGTTCTACTGCCAGCACTGACCATAGCTTCCAGCTCAGGATTCAAGCCCCATATATCAAGGTCTACAGTTGAAGAAAAAGTAGGGAAGAGTGTTCAAGGATAGACGTACCAAACAATCCCAGTGTACTGAGACATATGCCTGAGTGGCAGCAGTTCATGCTTCTTGCTGTCCAAACATGTTATGAAAACTGGGCTCTGTTGACCCAGACTTCTACCTGCATCGTGCTGGTGGCATTTTTACCAAAGCAGAAATATTTGGTCACTGTCTGGGGCAGGTGATCCTTTGGAGATAAAGCTAAATTCTTTGGGCAAATATGATATCCTGATTCTCAAAGTCAGAGTCTTCTTGTGAGATGAAATCACTTTTTCATCTCTCTTTAGGTGCTTAAATGCAAATCTAAGAGTTTTTTTTTTTTTTTTCTTTCTAGTTTTTAAAGCTGGAACTCTGTGCTTCTTTAAATTAAATAAGCATTACTTGCAACTGCCATATTTTGACATTAGCATTAGTGCACAGCTTAGTTTCTCAGTGTGATTTGTAACTTCTGTGCCTGGCATGAGGGGAGGAGAAAATGACAAAATAATTGAGAAGAGATAAAATGAGAGGTCTATCCTTAGAACAAGTGATCAGATTAAAAAAAAAAAAAAAAAAAAAAAAGACTAGCAAATGCCTGTCTTTCTATAAAAAATCTGTAGTATCTTTTCCAGATGCATTTCCATGTAGCTAAGAGCTGAGGGACTGCCAGAAAACTGAGTCTTTTGTGCACATTTTAAAATAATTAATATATTACATTGCAATTTTTCTTATGGCTACTGCCATGTAGAATAAGTCTGGTGATTTTAAAAATCTAGATGATGCTCTCCTTTTTCATTTACTCATTTGTATTCTTAATTTCTACTAAGAAGTTCTTTCATTATCCCTGCATGGTAGTTATTTAGTAATGCCCAGGCTATTTTCCCTTGTCTCTCTCCTCTCCTCTCCTCTCCTCTCCTCTCCTCTCCTCTCCTCTCCTCTCCCCTCCTC